>NC_043706.1:4000776-4064281 GCF_006229205.1 Suricata suricatta
GTTTTTCGTGCAATCGTGAATGGGATCAGTTTCTTGAGTTCTCTTTCGGCTGCTTCATTTTTGGTGTATAGGAATGCAACTGATTTCTGTACATTGATTTTGTACCCTGTGACTTTACTGAATTCATTGATCAGTTCTAGAAGGCTTCTGGTGGAGTCGATAGAAGTTCTTTAGTGTGGTCTAGTTACAGTAAACTATTTCAGGTTTTTTTGGATGAAAATGCTTTCATTTCATCCTTAGTCTTAAAAATTAGGTTTGCTGGATATAGAATTCTTGGTTTACACTATATGTTCTACATGTTCTCTTGGCAGCATGAAGATATTCTTTCATCGTCTTTGGCTTCCACTGACTGTTGGTTTCAGAGCTGTCTTGTCAGTCTTACTTTGGGTCTTTCTACAGTAAGATGGCTTTGCCCTCCCTCTGGCTCCTGGCAAGATCTTCTCTTTGTTCTCAATGTTCTTAACTTTTCATTATGTGTTTGTAGACATGGAGTTGCTTTTATCTGTCTGAGCTGGGTTTCACGGGACTCCCTGAATTGAAAGATTCTGGTCTTTTCACATTCCCTGCAATTCTCAGCCGTTATCTCTTCAATGGCTGCCTTTTACTGTCCTCTCCTTCCTCCTGGAGATCTCAATTACGCTGATGGTGAACTTCGTCACTCGTTCCAGTCTCCATTTCGTCAGCCCGTGTTGTACTGCCTTCACACAACTTGCAGCGAGTAGGCCCTGTATTTGAGATGTGATAACCAGATTTCACTCTGCATGTGTCTCCCCAATGATAGTTACGAGGATCACTATTTCTTAACTGTAAAAATAACTAACACTACCCTGAAACCCTGCATAGTATCTGTAAAATAAACTGGGTGACTACCCTTAACATGGTGGTTACACTTCCACATGCTTGCAGTGAGCCAACGACTTGCTGTAGTTTACTACAAGTGAATATAATGTCCACACGAAAGGACCCTGAAATCTTTCTTTTGTTTTAGAAAATAAGTATAGGGAAATGAGAAAACTCAGAGAACTCTTTTAGCCAAACTGCGTTAATACCTGCGAAAATGCCCTCGGCACCCCTCAGGCCTCATTTCCTTCGTAAATCTGAAATCTACCAGTGACGTATTTCACGGGCTGCACTGGGAGTGAATCACGGATTTCTAAAGCCAAAACAAGCACTCTAAAGTTTAAGTCCAGAAGTGGAAAATGAAGGTTTCTTTTATGTAAAAACATACAAATCCCACTTACTCATCTACTATTACTCCAGGAATAAATGATAGGATCAGAGAAAGGGAAAACAAGAGGAGAGTTGTCGCTGTAAAATCCCTAAAACAGCCCAGTCCAGGGAAAATAGCACCTCTTTTCAAAGAAGGGATTTCTCCAAACTTAATGGTGTTCTTCTCTTCCAGGAAGTCTGCTAAGAAGCAGGCTCACTCGGCCATTTCTTTTGCTTTCCTGAAAGGATATTTTTTGAAAGATGGCTGAGAGAGCTATTTGAACTCATTCTTACCCAACATACAAAATGTCTACTGCTGTCCTTGGTGCAGGACAGCGTCTAGACACGAGTGACACAGCTGACCCGCCAAGAGCCCGGAGCTGTAGCAAGCTTGGGGGTACAACGCAGCCCTACTGTCCCATTGTTTTAAAGTCCACTGTTAGAACAACTTATTTCTACAAAATCATCCATCTACCTTAGCTTTTGCAAGTGTAACACATTAATTTGAAAGAGTTTGAGAAAGAGAGGAAAGACTTCTTTAGGAAAAAAAGTCATAGTACTGAAAAAAAAAAGGCCCATGTAGTTTAGTAAAAAAGTTAATATGGATTTTAATAAAAGTACATTTTTCCTACATCATTTTAAGAAAATCAAGACACTGAAAGGCTGTATAAATAGACAAATGGGAATTGTTTTAAAAAGAGTAAAATGAGGTCCATTTGGAAGGAAACAGAGAGGAAGTAAACTGCCTAGAGTCTGTTGAAGGTGGTCTATTGTACCCAATTAAAAGGAAACTAATGAGTAACTTTTAATTAAGAAGTCGTGATTGAAGATTTGTTCCGATTCCTGCCAGATACTCCCACAGGGAAAGGAACATGCAAAGGGACTGAAGAGTGAAGAAAACAAGCCAGGGGGGAAATACAAAACACGGGCCACTGAGGAGCTGGGCTGCAGGGACCCGAGAACAGAGAGCAGCATTCTCACACGCAGATACGCAGCCGTCATGGAGAACCCGGTAGGCCCGACAAAGGTCAGGAAGGCCAGCATCAGAAAAGGTGGGGAATGTCTATTTACAGAGAAATAGTTTTGGTCCTAAATATATTTACATTATTTCAGGCTTTTAAAAATTCAAAAGCCTTTTACTTTTAGAAGACACTGCCCTCTATGCCCTCCCAAGAATGAGAGGCCAGAGTCCACGGCCAGCACACAGTGCGCAGAGAAGGAAATGGGACAAAGGGATGGCGGGCACCCTGTGGTCTCAACCAGCTGAGACAGACCGTCAGAGGCTGCTGGACGTGAATTTAGACACCAGCCAATTCTTGGTACATAAAGCGTTCTCGCACAGACATTAAAGGGAAAAATTAGACAGTAGATACAAATATGCAACGTAGAAAAGAATACAAATGGCCAATAAAATTACTTGACTTATACTACCTATTAAAAAAAGTCCAAAGGATGGGGCGCCTGGTGGCTCAGTTGGTGAAGCATCGACTCTTTATTTTGGCTCAAGTCATGATCTCATGGTTCATGGGTTCGAGCCTCACATCGGGCTCTGTGCTGACGTCAGGGAGACCGCTTGGGGTTCTCTCTCTACCCCTCCCTGGCTCAAACTATCTCTCTCTCAAAATAAATAATAAAATTAAAAAATTCCAGAAAGCTTCCAGACTGGTGGACACGCGGAGGTGTGGGGAGGTGATGCTCTAAGAGAGGACCCTGCCCTGTGCGTGTCTTCCGTGTGCGTGTTCACCCCCTTCATCGCATCCTTGAACAAACTGGTAAACGTGTTTCCTTGCCTTCTGTGAGCCGCTCTAACAAATTAACCCCACCCGAGGAGGGTGCTGGGGAACCTCTGATTCAATTATAGCCAATCGGTCAGAAACATAGGGGACAGCCTAGACTTCCTGTTGGCATCTGAATTAGGGGTGAGACCAGTCTTGTGAGACTGAACTCAGCCTGTGGGGTCTGAACCTTCTCTGGGGAGGCAGAGTCAGAACTGAGTTAGGTTGCAGGACACTCAGCTGGGGTCACAGAGAATTGCGTGGTGTGGGCAAGTTCCCACACCTCTGGGGACCAGAAGGGTCAGAAGTGAAGCATTCTGTGTGAAGGTAACGGACAGACAGGTGGACAGAGGTTTCTGAATACACCAGTACAGCCATATAATGAAATACTATGTGGCCATTAAAATGATAGTGCTCGTTTGCTTTCTTTGGATCGTATCCATGACACTGTACCGAACATAAAGAGTATTCTCGCATAATCACATAGATGTAACACTGTGCGTACAGACACAGAATGTCTGGAAATTCACGAAAATATTAAGAATGACGCTATCTCTGGGATTTCAAGTGATTTTTACTTTCATTTCTTTTATACTTGTTAGCACTGTTTCAATGTTTCACTGACTGAGCTTCATTTTGTAAGTCAGAAGGAAATAAGCAAGAAGATAGTATCCTTACACGTTGTATTGTTCACGGAGGACAAACCGTTAGATAACAAATGGTCTGGCAGGAATCTATCAACCGGTCAGTGGTCCTTGTCCCGCCCCTTTGTCTCTACTCGGAATGGATTCGAAATAACCACGTTAAAAAAATAAAAGAAACACACAAGGGGCTCTCACGTTATGTGCACAGGAAAACAAGAGGGGCTTAAACTCCTAAATAATCCACATTTTCTCCCTCATTAATTTAATTCACAAGCAGAGTAATCAGCACGTTGTGAAATTATTACTGAGTCCCACATAAAATCCCAGTGAGCCATAGGAGTTTTGTTCTTGAAAGAACACAGACCAAATTAATTCTAGAAATTTAGACACTTTTTTAAGGCATCCTTGAGCAGGCAGATTAGAAATGATGAAAACTTTCTGGAGGTAACATTTCTCTTTGTAGCTGTTTTTTGAAGCTACCTTGAGAAAAATGGTGACGTGGGTGGCTTGGGGCACCTGGGGGGCTCAGTCCGGTTGAGTGTCTGACCTGGGCTCAGGTCACGATCTCACGGCCCATGAGTCTGAGCCCCGTGTGAGGCTCTGTGCTGACAGCTCAGGGCCTGGAGCCTGCTTCCGATTCTGTGTCTCCCGCGCTCTCTGCCCCTCCCTCTCCTCTCAAAAATAAATAAACATTAAAAAAATTGTTTTAAAGAAAAATCTAGTTTTTGGTTACTCTGTCCCCTTACAGTTCAGAGACGTTTTCAGCCGGGGAGCCTGTGAACAAGTCTCTGCCACGTTGAGTGCCTTGTGACTTCATCTAAATCCCTATGGTTGTCCTTTAATGAGCTTCTTATAAGGACTGTCCCCGCCTTGCCGAGCGGGCAGCTCTAAAGCAGCCGCACACGGGGCACCGCGGACGGAGCTCCCGGCCTCCTGGCCCTCGACGCCCACTGCAGCCGCGGTGCTTCTCCCTCACACAGGCTTCTCTTTCTGCCTCGTACACAGAAATCCATCGTTCCCTTATCCACGGCAATGGTAAAGTACATCTAGGGGTTTGCCACCAAAAATAAAATGGAATTTTCTAGCTGTCACTTGATCTTATTATGTAAGAACTTATTCTAAAACTTAAGCTAGAAAAGCACAGCATTCAATCTCTACCACGTGTGTACACGTGCAGGTGCATAGGCATGCGTGTGTGCGCGCATGCACACACACACACACACACACACACTCATCTAGAAGGTACATAGCTGTGGTATGAAAGTCATGGTGAAGCCATAACCGTTTCATTTTCCAACATAACAGAAACCACAAACCTTCAGCTGCTCATCGACGACTTTCGTGACTTCTCCAGCCATTGATTCCAAGGTCTCTTGAATTGGACCAGATAACAGGCCAGTGGCCCCCGCCCAAGACGCACCACCAACGTGGTATAAGTTTGGTAACAACTGTAATAAAAATACAGATCATTTCTCCATAATTAAATAAGCACCAAAGTCACTGCAGAGTTAGTAAAAAGGGTGAAGAAATATTATTAGAGATTATCTATTCTTGATCAAAGCCTCTTTATACAGATTTAGAAACTGCGGTCCCACTTTGAAACTGTAACTGTACACCAGCTCTGTGCCACTCGACGTCCTTCTCTGGGGACGAATGTCCTGCTCGTAACAGTCAATGATGGTGTGAGTTCAAGAGCAGAGCCAGGCCCAGGCCCCCAGGTTTTCTGATCCCCCATTTGTCCTTTCTCCACGAAGTCACACTTTGGGAACCAAATTCTACTTTGAAAGAAGCTTCCTTTAGAGGCGACACAGGGGAGTTTCATGCGATCAGCTGGGAAGCAGAATGACTGAAAGTGAGTTGTTGCTGAAACCACGGCTCTACCTCCCAGTTACTCGGGGCCTGACTGTACTTTTTCTTCTCCTCTATGTTTCATTCTGTGTGATGATTACCGGCGACTAACCCCGGGCACAGAAAGGAAGCGATGAGGAACTCTGTTCACTTTGCCCCTTGTTACTAACCTCGAAATTGGGTAGAAAGATTAAAAAAAGATGGAACTGGTTTCTAAAATCGAAATTAAAAGAAATGTTCTTATTACATAAGAAACTCACCGTTTTAGAATTCTTAGCATCACGCATGAGCCTTTCTGCTGATTTTAAATCTTCTTGGACAGCATCTCCCGCACAGTTTCGTAAAGAGTTGAGATGGTCCTGTACTTTCACACATATTCGGTCAATCATCTGAAACACGCCGTCAAAATGGCAACCAGCATCCAAGTCAGCACAGCCGACATTCCGATGGGAGGAAACACAGAATGAGACAAAAATGCCTACTAACCAGAAGATTCAAGAAGGCAGCATACAGCCAATTATTCATTTATCTATTCCTATAAGAAGACATAGGCAGCATTAACTCCAGTACAACACCTCAGAGACTGCACTCCCCCTTCCTGCCTCAGGAAACGCAACATGTAGAACCAAAGTGCATACTTCTTGATGATTTAGAATTTCGTGGCTACTCGGTCACATGTAGCTAGAGAGTAACTCTCCTTCATTAATTTTATTGAGTGCCCTCGGTGTCAGACACAGGGCTAGGTACTTAGAGAAACAGAGTGTGCAATTTAGAGGTGGCTGAACTGACTACAAAATGGTGCCCACAGTCACCTGGTCTCAATATTACAGCATCGTAACACCCGTGGAAATTACTATTTTTAAAGCTAATTCAATTCTAATCAGGTACTTTTCCATATAAATTAAAAGCCACCTCCCCAAAAGCATGTTGAGGGTTTATTATATTAACACAGGCAACGATCAAGTTATGAACATTTAGTTTCTATTCCATTAACGCTCCTCTCCCAGGTTAAGTGCATCTGAATTATTTTCAGTTACTCCATGGACTTAAACATGAACCCCAAAGGGAAGTGATAGATCACTACTGTAGACAAAAAATACCACAGAAGGCTAAGATTACTGTATTTGTTCCTCTAGTATTTTGATCAGAACTGCAGGCTATTTCCTGTTCTTAAAAAATAATTAATTCTTCCAGAGACCTTGCATATTTAGAGTCTCACCCCATCTGATAATCCATTTGGCAGAGGTGACAATCTAGCACTAGTTTTATTTAAATTCATGCTTGTTCTATTTTCAATGATCTTCTATAATGACTATAGGGAGCCATCGTCGGCTCCCCTTTGGAAATCCTGCACTAATAAAAATCTCACTGCACTGCTCAGAAGACTTAAGATCTGATTACATCTTGCCTGCCTTCCTCTTCTGTAACATCTCCCCCACCTTCCTTTCCAGTCTCTTATGGGGACAACCCTGTAAAATAACCCCACTCAAACATGTCAACATTACTGTTGAGCTCCTGTTACTGCAGAAGTGGGGCGTCTGGAGCCCCCACAGGGAAAAGAGGTTCTATGAATAATGCTTCTAACTAAAAGCGAAGCTTGTAGGCGGTGAGATCTTTACTTTCTGCATTTTCGCAATGCCACGCAGAGGACTGGCTGTATGTTTTTAAAAATCTTCTTAATTGATGTAAATTGTAACTCTTCTCACTGTTGTATTGATCTGTGCTTCCTGAGGCAAAGAAAATCATCTATAATTCATATGTTACCAACAAGGAATACTTAATTTCACGAGACAAATAAACCACATACGAAGGAAGGAACTGATACATGTCCGAGGCCACCTGAGACTAGTTTGAGAGGCAGGTGGGTGAGGGACTAAGTTGGTCGTCCTTAATGATCAGGAGACCAAAGAGACTCCTGAGATGTATGCCATTTGGCAGTCTCCGAGGAGACAAGTTTCCAATGAACTCACCACACCATGTGCTTTAAGTGGAACTTTTAAAATTATGTCCAAAAGAAACATAAAAACTTAGTTCAACTCAGATACGACACACAACCTCACAAGTCTCAAAGAGGCTTCTGAACTGGCTTGCTGAGGTTTAGAACAGCCCGACAGATCACGCCCAGATGCTTCCCCACCAAGGGGCTCAAAGGCCGGGAAAGTGAACCCACAGGAGACGACACAGAATGATTACACGGAGGGCAAATTTAAAACTAAGGATTTTGACTATCAGTTCAAATTCAAGTTCCTAAGGTACACAAATGTGAACAAGAATGGAGACTAGAAGCTGAAAGGCTGAGGCTCCCAGGCTCTGACCTTCCCCTTCTTCTCCAGCAGCCTGGGAAAGCTGTGGACCGCCGCCATTTTGAGAAGCTCAGTGCCTTCTGAGGAAACGGGTTCCACCATTCTTGAACCAGAGTCTCTTTTGAGTCCCGATCTGTCTTCCCATGTCCTTCCCACAGGCCCCATGATTCCCCCGGAGGACACGCTGAACAATCGTCACAAGTTCTCACATGCGACTGTCTTACACATGCTTGAACACAGCTATCTTCTCTCCCCTAAGATGGCTGTCTTCAGGCTTCAATTTCCGGTTCCTCTTGCCATTCTACCATGGTGACAGTTTTAGTGTCCCCAACCCTCTCCCCACCCCAAGCCCCTTCTCTGGATTCTTTCTTCCATCCCACTCATGAAACAGACACCCTCCACAGAGTAAGCTGTGACACAGGAGGAGGGGATTGGTAAGCTGAACAGGACAAGCACCGTCCTTACAAGACAAAGTATACTTTAATGTGACAGGTCATCTTGGCTTGTCTTGCAGCTAAATCATACCATGAACTCATGTCACACCTACCGATGACTACCTGGGCTTTTTCAGATCTACTGGGCTGTAGAACCCACGTTCAGGACTTAGAACTGTTAGTTATAAATGCCATCTCTGATTGTGCTCCACTTATTCTAACTGTTCTCAGTTCCAGCAAATACTGTATGTGCGGAAAATTCTATCTCCCTCCATGTTAACTTCTTTATTCAATTTAAGAGAAAGATACTGCACTCCTAAAACAGAATGAGATTCAGTTCCGAATGAGATGTGCCTTTTGCCACCATGCAATTTAAAAGCCTAGAAGTGGAGAGAAATATTCACAATCAACAGGGACACCAGCTGTAATGTGCTACATGATACAGTACCCACAAGGGCACCCACGTCTGCTCACTAGAAGCTCCTTTTCCCACAGTAGTGTCCGCCCGTGACAGATCCCGCTAAACACGGATTCAGCACGTTCCGGAAGGATACAAAGTGGTACAAGATTTTAGCCAAGGGAGGGGTCACATCTAGTTGAGGCTGAAGGTGTCTTTTCAACCGGGTCATGAAAGACTTGCACAGATTGAGAAAACAGACAGGAGTTTTAAGCAAAAGACTAAGCATAAGCAATGGCACGTCCAGACATCTGTTTCCTGATTCGGAACAGGGTTCTTGTATTGTGGGAGACGAGACTCCGAACGTGGTAGGCAAGGCACATGAGACTCAGGTGGAGGCTAGGGGGACCGAACACAGTGGTCAAGGCAGCGGGCACCTGTCCCCTCCTCCTCCCGCAACTGTAAGGGTCTAAACATCCTCACGCTGGACGCTGCTGGTGACTCGGCCTCCCTGCCTCGTGCAGAGGACACAGGCTGCAGACCGCAGAAGGGACGGCGCAGGTGGATGCGGCCCTTCCCACTGTACTTGTAAAAGAAGGGGCAGGAGGGGGCCAATAAAACCCCCGAGCAAGAGGCTGGCAATGGAATCGGAGAGAGAACCAGTGCACAGACACGTGGAAGGTCGACACACACGCACAGCGACCACTGGACGGGTTCGTCAAAGGAGAGGGCCGAGGTGACCCCGAGGGTTCTGGCCTCTGTGAATGATGATGCCCCAAAGGTAAACGATACAGTAGGGAGTTCCAAGGCCAAGTTTCGTCTTAGTGACCCTGTATCCCAGAGACGCCGAACAAGTGGTTGAAAAGATACAATGTTCTGGAAAGAAACAAGGATGGACCCAGGAGTCCTCCACAGAAGAGAACATTAAAATGGTAAGAGTGGACGGAATAGCTAAAAGAAATGAGCACTAAGTACAAAACTTAGACTGCATTTGGAAGATGAAAGGGCAAAGAGTCTTGTAGAAAGGAGAGGGAGAAGAACCAAGAGCGGCAGAGGGGCGCCTGGGGGGTTCAGTCAGTTGAGCAGCCAAATCCGGCTCAGGTCATGATCTCGCGGTCTGTGGGTTCGGGCCCTGCATCGGGCTCTGTGCCGACAGCTCAGAGCCTGGAGCCTGCTTCCGATTCTGTGTCTCCTTCTCTCTGCCCCTTCCCCTTTCGCTCTCTGTCTTTCTCTCTCTCTTTCTCAAAATTATAAAATAAAGACATAAAAAAAATTAAAAAATAAAAAAGAACCCAGAGCGGCAGAAAGACATGCAGAACAGCGCACTGTCAATGAACCAGGCAGCGAGTCTTATGAAAGGTGAGGCAGTCGGCAGTGACGATGACAGTCGCTGTGACGCTGTGAGTAATGGTAGCCACACACATGAATGGCTCCCCGGCGGGGACACCTCAGGGAACACTGCCAGCATCTTCAGAATCGTCTCCCCATTTCACCAATGAGGAAATCAAGGCTTGCACGGGTTTAAGTACCTAACACCAGTTCACACCCACAGGGAAGGCAGAGCCTGTCCTTAAATCTGGGTTGTCTACACTGGCCTGCCTCCTCTCATCAGCAGATGAAGAGGGAGATAGAGCTCAGGGACTTGGTGACCAAGACCCCTGAGAGAGCCATTTCAGTCCACAAATGGGGACACACGTGGCAAGGTCGCAGAGTGACAGCGTAGCAAAGAGTCAGGAAAGGAAGCATAGAAATGACGTGTGGGGTGAGAAGAGACTGCGTTGGGTAAACAGCTGTAGGTAATAACACTGCCCTCTCCCTTTCCTTTCGGGGTTAGAAAACCTGCAGAGTGAGAGGAGCCCAGTTTTGGCAAACGACGGTCAATTCTAGGCCCGTGTTTATAAATAAAGTTTTATTGGGAGAGCCCCCGCATTCACTGCCGTATGGGCTACGGCGGCTTTCGCTCTCCCGCGGCGAAGTGGAGCAGACACAGGGAAGACCTTCCAGGCTGCAAAGCCGAAAATATTTACTACGTGGTTTTTTTTTAAGAAAAGGTCTGCTGAGTCCTGGTGAAGAGAGCGTATGGGGTGGAGAAGAGACAGAGAGCGGAGAGGGTGCGGGGTCTTCCAGATGTCCCTCCTAAACAAAGACGGACGGGGGCAGGTACGAGATGCCACGGTCTCCTGACTACATTTTCCTTCCTTCGGTGTCACTGGGAATGAGGACTGGCTATGCGGCTGGCAGGGACATTAGTCACAGAGGGTCTACTCCTTCTGTATTCAGATTTCTAGAAACTTCGATAAGAAGAAGGAGATAAATCTCTCCTAAAGTACCGAACTGATGATTGTGTCTGCAAACTGCTAATCATAACGTCCTAAGAAATCCCCAGAGAGAAAAGGCGGCAGTACACTGGCCACATAATGACTCAAAGAACTCGGACCGACGCCTCCCACACAGACTTGAACATTCGCCTCCTGTGTACAGTCTCCTCCAGGCGGAGAACACGGAACTCACTTTAAGAATCAGCATGAAAGGTTGCTGCAGTAATTTTTTTGGATGGGCAGAACCCCCCGTGAACCAGGGCGAAGCCGGAGGGGCGCTGTAGCAAGAGACGCCTGTGTTACGGCAGCTCACGACGGAGCCCAGTGCGCTTCCGGAATTACGGAACACACACAGAGAGGAAGAAATGTAATCCTGTGTCTTTTAACCCAGCGTCTCCAAGCGGATTGTCCAAAGGGGCAATTTTTAAAAGCTTTTGTAACTTCAGGGATTTCATTTCTGCTGCAGTCTTATTTATACCTCATCTTGCAGACTCTGATTTTTCATTGCCATGCTGGAGAATTTCCTCAAAGAACGTTCTTTTGTTTTTTCCATAGGGAATATTGCTGTAAAATTTCTGCCCATGTCTAAATACATTTTATCTGTCCTCAGAGCTGTTTGACAGAAAGGGTAGGTGTAGAGCTGATGGTCCAGAATAAAGCCCCTCTGAGTTTTGATGACATCATCTCACTTGCTTCTAGTAAATGGGATGGGCACTAAGAAATGGGTCTAGTTCCCTTGTCAGAGAGCCTTTTGATTCTCTCTGGCACCTGTTTGTGTGTTTTTTTTTTTAAGTGTACTTATTTTTTTTGAGAGAGAAAGAGAGACAGAATCCCAAGCGGAAATCCAAAACACACCTACTGATAATCTTAAAAGGCACAAAATCATCAGCAACTAAAAGTGCACTGTTAGCATTAGAATCAGCCTACATTTTCCTCCCTCTGTATCTTCCCCTAAACTCTACTTCAGTTTTTTGTCATTTTCAGAAACCAGTCCTTACTGTCCGGCCGGGGAGGAGTCAAAAGACAGGGATCCCGGGGCCCCGCTGTCGCCTGTCCTGCCCGTCGAGCCCGGCGCTCTCACCTGCTGCGTGGTGCTGCTGACGATGCCCTGCTGCAGACGGTAGGCCTGCTCCTGGAGGAACTTTCTGGTCTCGTGGTTCCGGAGCAGGTAGTTCTCGATCTGAAAACCAAGCACACAGACCTCTCAGGGACACGTGTGGAGTCAGCGGAGAGGAGCTTACAGGTGACACAGCCAGGTGTGAACTTGAAACCAAAGCACAGATTCACAGCCCCACCGGTGCCCTGACCCCATACACCCCAGGACACGGCACACCGGCTGTCACTGGGATGCATGCCTGGCGTCCGAGTTCGAAATGTAACCTGCAGGTAACGGGGGTGTTTTCTCGTGACCCGGTGGCTGGGGAGGATCGCAAGGGTTTCAGCGCTCGCACGGGTGGGGCCCCATCCAGTGACTCCTTGCTCTAACCGCTCAACAGCTCCAGAGCTAAATAAATATCCCCAAGGTGTGTGAAGGGTCCCGTCTGAATCTCTCGGCCTTTATGTGGCAGAATCCACCAGCACTGAGAAAACTCTCTATTTTAAAGGAAAAAAAGGAGGAAGGAGGCACAAGTTCGAAGGAGACAGGCTGGCACAACCCGAAGACACACACTAGTTTTATTAATCCATGTAGCTCAAAAAAGGGACCGATTTTAGCAAAAGTTGAGAAAATAAGAAAACAGATTTCCACAGAAAGTAAGAATCCTTGAAGTGGCTTGGCCTTCTGTATTTTTATACACAGTCTCCTATTAAAAATTCAAACACACGAATGATAAGTGGATTGAAATGAAGTGTTTCAGGACAGCATGAACGGGCATATGTTGGACAAGAACAGCAGGCTTAACTCTGGAAAGTGACGGACACCTCGGAAGATGTCCGTAAAGAATGATTTGAGATGGGTAATTGCACCATCTGGGTTTTCTTTTTTCAGTTGTTGTTTTCATTTGTTTTTAATAACACCACTTAACCATTTGGCTTTTAATTCGTCACCGGAGTTCCCCGTTTAAAAACTTCCAACAACTGTGAGACTGTCAGTATTATTACACTTCCATTTTAATTTTCCATATGCTAAAACGACTACTACTTAATACCAATTAGGGACAATTAAAATACAGATTATAATTACTACCATCTCTGGAAACCATAAAGCAGAACAAAATGTACCGTTCTACTACACATAAATGAGGGAATTATAAAAACGAAAAGATCCCTGAAACGAAACATCATTAAAGTGACACATTAAGACCAGGGCATTTTATCACATTAATTTCCAAAGAGTCATCTCTTTCCAAGGTGACATCACCACGGATTTGCGGCAAATGTTTTTGCTCCAGCTTTGGGTGCTTTTGCTTTGTTATTCATTCTTTCACATTTGGTCTCAGTAAGCACCGGCTGGGGGAGGGGGGCTGTTCTGACAGCCTGTTTACTTAGGAGGCTCAGTTCATGTAGGCCAGGCACCCAAGGCTGGCCCTTGTGTTTCCAGGGCCTTCCCCAGGGCCGCCAATGGTGCTGCACACACTAAGCCTGGACGGAATTCTTTTCAGAAAAATATTCAAAGCTCATTTCTAAAAGCCGTACAAGGAGAAGGAAGTAACACTCTTTCAGTCACTTTAATACCAACCACACACACATGCCCACTGAAAGCGTCCACCATCTTGGATTAGCAGGGCAAACCTTCCTTCCCTTCCAGACGAAGGACAGAGAACCCGCCTCCCAGAGGCTGAGGACAGAGGCCCTGACTGAGGTCAAATGGAGGGGAGGGTAGAGTCCAAAGTGTCATTACTGTGTTTGCCAGTCCCCTCAGCAGCAGTGACTTGGAAGACCATCTAGAGTCTACTGACACCTCAGTCTCACTGCTGAAAAAAGCTGAAACTAGCAGCAACACAAAAAGCAAAAAGACCTGCATTTCAATATAGCAATCTTTCAGTGTGTGTATATATATATATATATATATATATATATACACCCAACTTATAAAGATTGAGTTCCAGGATCACAATATTGTTCGTTAGCAAAGTAAAATTAAAGGGCACATTTCTTCTAGGGGACAGAGTTCTGTTAAAATGAAAGCTTGAATATATAAGAGTATAGTAAGTATTACAGGGAAAAAATGAGAAATACCAAGTTTTCATTTAACAAAACACAAATTTTATTTTTTAATGGTTATTTTTTGGGGGGGGAGGGAGGGAAGGAGAACACAAGCGTGCATGCAAGAGGGGCAGGGCAGAGAGAGGTGGGCTCTGCGCTGACAGTAGCGAGCCCGATGTGAGGCTCAAACTCACAAACTGTTGAGATCATGACCCAACCCACAGTTGGATGCACAACCGACTGAGCCACCCAGGTGCCCCAAAACACAAATTCTATAATCAACATATTTGCTTATGACGTATTTATATTTGTTCTGTTTCTTTTATTTTCCCCTTTTTTAGGGGCACCTGGGTGACTCAGTTGGTTGAGTGTCCGACTTCAGCTCGGGTCATGAACTCATGGGTCATAGGTTCAAGTCC
This sequence comes from Suricata suricatta, assembly GCF_006229205.1. Taxonomy (NCBI): domain Eukaryota; kingdom Metazoa; phylum Chordata; class Mammalia; order Carnivora; family Herpestidae; genus Suricata; species Suricata suricatta. The sequence continues at coordinate 4,015,268 of NC_043706.1, forward strand.
CACATCGGGCTCTATGCTGACAGCTCAGAGCCTGGAGCCTGCTTCAGATTCTGTGTCTTCCTTTCTCTCTGGTCCTCCCCTGCTTGCTCTGTTTCTCTCTCTCTCTCTCTCTCTCTCTCAAAAATAAACATTAAAATGATTTTAAACATAAAATAAAAATTTTCAGTCCTTGCCCTAGACTTTGCAAACTGCAACTGCTCCATGTCCACGTTCACACAACACTGTACACTCTGCAAGTGTGGCAGGTTCCTTAAACGAGTGTCGTCCATCTCTCCCTCGCAACACTGCTATCTCTGCACACCTTCATCTCTCCCTTACATGTGAAGAAAGATGTTGCTAGATCCAGGTTTCTAGGCTGCTAGATTCTCTTCTTTCAAACTTTAAATATTTCAGTCCACTTTCTTCTTTCTTCAATTAAAAAAATTTTTTTGTTTATTCATTTTTGAGAGAGACAGAGACAAAGACAGAGCATGTGCAGGGGAGGGGCAGAGAGAGAGAGAGGGAGAAACAGAATCTGAAGCAGCTCCAGGATCCAAGCTGTCACCATAGAGCCCCATGTGGGGCTTAAGCCCACGAACTGCGAGATCATGAGCCCAAGTTGGGCACTTAACTGACTGAGCCACCCAGGCGCTCCACAGTCCACTTTCTTCTTGTTTGCAGGATTTCTGACCCAAAGACTGATATAATTCTTATCCTTATTTCTCAACATGTAAGGTGTTTTTCCACCTTGTCTGGCTTCTTTCAAGATTTTCTCTTGAATTTGGTTTTTTTGCAGTTTAAATATGACAGGCTTACATGTCGATTTCTTTGGTATGTATCCTACTTGGTGTTCCCTGAGATTCCTCGGTCTGTGGTTTGGTGTCCGTCACTAATTTTGGAAAATTCTCAGCCATTATGACTTCAACTATTTCTTCCATTCCCCGGTCTTTCTTCTTCCTCTCACATTCCCCTTCCGTGGGTGTCACTGTCCCATAGTTCAGGAATATTCTGCTCTGGTGCCTCCCCCATTCTTTTTTTCTCTTTGCTTTTCAGTTTGGGAGAGTTTCTACTGACCCATCTTCAGGCTCAACGGCTCTTTCCTCAGCTGTGTCCGGGCCACTAATGAGCTCATAAAAGGCATTTCTCATTTCTGTTACAGTGTTTTTGATCTCTAGTTACGTCCTATTCATTTTTTCATAGAGTCTCTCTCTCTGCCTACTTTTTCCACTACAGCCCTCAACATACTAATCACTTATTTTAAGTTCTCTGGTGATTCCGATACCTGTGTCACATAGAGTCTGGCTCCGATGTTTGCTTTATCTCTTCATACTGTTTTTCCTGCCTTGGAATTTTTGTGGCAAAAACTCGATATGATGTATCTGGTAGTACGAACTGAGGCACTCAGGCTTTTAATGTGCTATTTTATGTTAATCTGGAGAGAAGCTGGGTTGTGCCAAATGTCTGCTGCAGCCGTGTGCACAAGAGACTTTAATTTCTTCCCATGCCCTTGTGTTTATCTCCCGAGTTGTTCGGGGGCTTCCCTAGAAACCCCTCCTTAAACAGAGTGTCTACAGGTCTGCTCGGTTGTAATCCACAGTTACCACACCTGATGGAGTGGTGAGGGTTAGGGAGGGGATCATTCTATAATCTTATGATCAAGTTTAGGGTTCAGTGGGCCCGAGTCCCTGCACTGTGACCTGCCAAAGTGCTTCTTGGCCCTGTTGTGTTCTTCCCTTATGTGACACAGGAAGGCTAGAGGGGCTGGGTTACCAATCTCCCTTCCACTAGGTCAGGTAAGTGCCAGCCTCAGTGCCAGGCAGCAGCACCCTCCGGGGGGAGATCAAAATGGTTCCCCCTTTGTCCCAGCCGGAAACAGGAGGAGGGTTTTCTCCAGTCTTTCCTGTGATAACTTGGTGGGGCTCTTAGAGGCGAAGCCCATGAGAGGGTCAGGGCCTCGTTAAGATTGGGCCCCTGTTTTGAACTCCTCAGCCTGTCTACACTGAGCCTCCAACAAGTCCTCAGTTGCTGCTGAAGTGTTCCCCTGAGTCCCCAGCCCCATATCGCCTGCCCCTGGTGCACTGCCCTCAGCTTTGATTCATCGAGATCCATGTTCCCATCCGCCCAGCTTCCCGGGGGACCATTCACTTTGCAGCCTCGATTCTCTGACGGATCTAAGGAGTCACTGATCTCGTGTCTGTTCGGCTTTTCTTCCTGTTGGGAAGCTGGGAGTGACGGTGCCAAGCTCCTCACCCACCAAATCTGAGACCGGAAGCCTGGTGTCTCTAGGCTGTGTCTTTTGTTACAAGTTGCCAATATCTTTGGGGAAAATATAAAGCCATCTGACATTTTTATGTTGCTCTGTGGTTTATAAATTGCTTTTCACATATGCTACCTGGTACGGTCCCTGTCGGCACCACAGGCAAATTACTTGGTCATCCTGCCTTTCGATTTTTGTGTGTGCAAGATGGGGCCATAACAAACCTACCTCAAGGATTTATTTTATAGATCACCAGTGTTAATTTATGGAAGGCATTTATAACAGTGTCAGACACCGGCATGAACTGTATGTTAAATGTCAGCTAAACATAGTTGCTGTCTAGCTGCATGTTTTAGACAGAGGAAGCCAAAGTTCAGAAAAATTCAGTAACTTACAGGAGTCACAAAGCTGAAAGTTAGTCAGATCTTCTGAATATGCCTCTTGGGTGATTTCTGAGGCCACATCACAGCTTTCCCTGCCCCCAACCCCTAACCTTATTCCTTTTTATTCAACAAAGTCTGAGGAGCAACCAACACGCAGGCCGGGCACCGTGCGAGCTGCTGAAAGATCTAAAAAGATGAAAAATACACAGACTCTGCTTCAATGGGAGAAAAACAATACACGGAGTCTGGTAGCTGCCATGACAGCACAAAGCCAGTGACAGACAAGCTCAAGGAATTCCGAGAAGCCCCCCACCCCGGGCAGGAAAGAGGCTCCCGAGGAGCAGACACCCACCTTCAATCTCTGTAGACCCGCACAGGGGTGAGGACGTGCGAGCACCGCCAAGGTCAGAGTGGGCTTCTCAGATTTGCAGCCACCAGAGCTCGTGCAGGTGCAGGCTGCTGAGATCCCCCCACCGCTCTCCTGATTTCTGAGACCCACGGACCTGCATCTCTAACAAGGTCCCTGAAGCAGAATGAAGCAAAGAGGCAGGGCGGGTAGGAGATGAGGTGGCAGGGGACAGGAAGCAGATCCTGGGCAGAATTTTATGCCAATTCAAGGAGAGCGGGCTTTATTCTAAAAGCCACTGGGTGGGGGGGATGGACTGGGGAGATCTGGGCTGACGACATGAGTCGTTCCAATGTGTCGTGAAATAAGGTGGCTCTCTCTGACAGCCAAGAGGAGGTAATGATCCTGCTGAGAAATGAGGTTTGAACACGGGCATCCCTAATATGAAGAGAGGGGAACAGAGCTAACCAAGAGGTTGCTGCTATAGGATCTGTAAATTTGATGCCCGTGTGTGGCTATGGAAGACGCAGGACAGAAAAGTCAAGCTTGGGAGGCTGGAGGGTCCCACCAGACGAGAGGACAAAGAGGGAGGAAAGATTTCAAAGACTCCCTGGCTACCACCATAGTGAAGGCAGGGTCGGCTGCTTGGGATGGGAAATCCTTGAGCATATGTAACAATCGAGAAGGGTAACCACAGCCACAGAACGAGAAGGACGGAGATATGGCAGAGCGAGAGAATGACTTCCAGGGCCAGTTCCCCGCTCAGGCAGAGATGGTGGGGTCACGGGAACCACAGATGGCTGGGCTTTCAAGGGGGAGATCCTGATCACCCTTCGGGGGTGTCAGAAAGGAGGTGGGAATGGGCATGGGATTAGACACATTTATAAGCAAAGATGGTAAAAAGAGATCTCCTTCATATCCTACATTTCTTGACAAGGAGGGAAGGTTCTAGCTGCTGAGGATAAAGGTTGTGCTAGCTGACATTCAGCAACTCACACTCTCTGAAGGACGCACCAGACGTTCTCTGTGCATAAGCTCTGGCAGGTTGATGTTGTAAGGATATTATTCCACTTAAATTTCATGCCCAATTTTCGTCTTTCTTGTGTTATTCCTCCCTTAGTCATGCACTGCCAGTTACGATCCCAAGAATATAGGCTAACGTGAATAAAGCTTTGTAAAATACAAAGTACTGTTCATATGTTCAGAATTATTATAAAGAAAACTCAATTCAAATACGAATTCATTATAATTAAGTTATTAAATCTCCAATACCTTTTGCAAGGCCTCTTCTGTTTTTTCAGGGTTTGTTTTTAGAGCTTGGGACGCATCATACATAGGAATTGGCATAAATCTCAATGTGTAGTTCCTAGAAAAAGGAGAAAGTCATCTTTATTTAGAAATAACATCCTACCAGGAAGCCTAGGTGGCTCAGTCAGTTAAGTGTCCGACTTCAGCTCAGGTCTTGATCTCACAGTTCGTAGGTTCAAGCCCCACGTCAGGCTCTGTGCTGACAGCTTGGAGCCTGGAACCTGCTTTGAATTCTGTGTTTCCCTCTCTCTGCCCCTCCCCTACTAGTGCTCTGTCTGTCTCTCTCTCTCAAAAACAAATAAATGTTAAAAAAAAAAAAAAGTAACATCCTACCACCTTAATTCAGGATTCTTTTTTAAAACCCAGAGACAGCTGCCAGAGTGTCTTAGAAAATTCTAAGCTAACAGACTATCTTAGGACCCCAGATTACAGGTCAGCCTTCTTCAGTCCCCGTGTGCACGGTACCTCGGGCAACCTCGTCAGCTGGCGGGTTTTATAAAACACACGGTCAGGCATCTGGCTTTGATGGTTTCAAAACCAGATTTTCAACCTGGGACTGCAAAGATGGACCGAGAGAAAAGCCAGGAGGGAAGTCTGCCAGCAACTTGCTACATCAGCTTTAGTGACCGATGGCTCGGAAAGTACCTGGATCACCACAGTGACAATGTGTGATGGCCGGACCCAGAGTGATAGGGGAAAAACTAAAAATGAAACCAAAGCATCTGCTTGCAAAGCAAGGACATCAGCAGCCACAACAATAGTCTGACTCGGCTCTGGGCCCCTTGACACACGTAAGAAGCCCAAAACCAGCAATGGTCTTATAAAAGCCGTATTGTTACGGCCTCCCGCCCGGCTCTACCCCCTGACCTCTTCAGGTCCCCAGAATCTGATTCACACACGGCCACGGTCACAGGGCTCTCCACTCCAGATGAAGCCATGGTGGAAAATCGTGTCCGTATATTATCCTCCCGCTGCTGACCAGCCAGAGAAACGCCAGAGCGCAAGACGGAGTCGTCTTCGTTTGACGAAACACCACTGATCTCTGAGTCTGCACCCTCACCTTCGACCCTGACCACGCTACATGCCGCTCGGTGCCCGGTGACCACCGACACCTGCGCTCAGACCTCGAGCCAGCCCTGGAGAAGCTTCTTCTCTCCCAGCCCAAAGCCCCCTGCCCACTCCCACCGCAGGACACTCAGGGACAATGACCTCTGTGTCACGTGGTGACAAGTGGGGTGCTCCTCCAGAGCACTGGGACCGCACCGTCACAACTGCCTTGTCCTAGGTCTCTAAATACCAAGCAACACTCACAACATGATTCCTGGGGATATGTAGGCGGCTGCTGCTTGAAGGATAAATTACCGACGGATTCCTAACATAAGGTACCAATCATGACAAACTAACAGAAAAGAAGCAATCATTCTAATAACAGCAGTCATCGATATGGCTGTTATCTGATGGAAAAGATGTGCTTCGGTCCCACTTAGGACGGCTTAACGTAAAAGAACCAGCAAAGAAAAAGGCTGTTACAGGGTGCTGGACGGCCCAGGTGGTCAAGCGTCCGACTCTTGGTATCGGCTCCAGTCATGATCTCACCGTTCCCGAGATCAAGCCCCATGTTGGGCTCTGTGCCGGTGGTGTGGAGCCTGCTTGGGATTCTCCTCTTCCTCTCTCTCTCTCCCTCTCTCTCTCTTAAAACAAATAAATAAACTTAACAAAAAAGAAATTATTAAAACAGAAAGAAAAAGGCTATGATTTCTACCACTTCAATGTTGACCTTAACTTTGTTTTAGCAAAACTGGTCTTTTTTTTTTTTTTCATCTAAGAGCTCACCAAAGACAGCGAAGAGACAACAGACACATCCTTTGCGGCCGTGGACGTTCCTCCCCCTCACCCACCACAATCACACTCCAGAACAGCACACTTTCTTTAAACCAAATGGGATTTCGAGCCACTGGCGTCTCAGAGCGCAGTGCACCGAACAGACTGTGACCCGGGGAGCCCTTCCTGCTCTGGAGACAGTGGGTGCTGGGGGTGCACGCCCCTGGCTTCCCACAAATCCTGCAGCGCCGCAATCTACCCGGGCGGCAACTGTGCCTTCAGCACCCAAGTGCCACTGCTTGTAAATAAAGCTTTCCACTCGGAGGCTCTGTGGTGCGGCAGGAGTGATTACAGGCGGCCCTGCAGTCCTGGAGGCCTCCGGGGGCCGAATGCAGGCTGCCTCAGCCATGGGCACAGCCCGTGGGGGCAGCAACCCTGACCCCCTGGCTAGATCAGAACCTGGGGATTTACAACTGGAAGGCACTCAGGGTGATTTACTCGGACTTTCCCACTTTATTAAAGAAGAATCAATCAGAAGGGCACAGCGCTGTGCTCAGGAGGAAAGGCCTGTTGATGCCAGAGCCACGGACTGACCGGACGGATCTGGATTGCAGGCCCAGGGTTGTATCCATGATGCCATGTTGGGTATGAGGCCCCCACCTAGGAGGCCTCATGCATGAAGAGAAACCTGAGAGAAAACCTCAGATAATGAGGACGCCAGCCTCCTCCCCAGGGGACTAGCTTCTATGTTACTAGCTCCGTATTTCCCGCTCGCATCTTGTGACCTCTCCTTCCTAATGCTTATGTCTGCTTTGATCATGTCTGTCTGTAGAATACAATATGAGGGCTGAAGAGCTGGCAAAGCACCAGACTTCTAGAATTCCTTCCAGCCATCTCTGTATTATTGCCTCATTTCGCTTACTGGGAAACTAAATTTGACAATTAATAATAATCACAGACTTTAGTTACTACGGTAATAAAGCCTTTTATAGTAATGAGACAAATCAGCCTGCCATTCCTCAATTTCATTAAAAATATTTTTATTAAAATTTTTAATGCTTATTTATTTTTGAAAGAGAGACAGAGAGACAGAGTGAGAGTGGGGGAGGGGCAGAGAGAGAGGGAGACACAGAATCGGAAGCAGCTCCAGGCTCCGAGTTGTCAGCACAGAGCCTGATGTGGGGCTCGAACTCACAGACCACGAGATCATAGCCTGAGCCAAAGTCAGACGCTCAACCACTGAGCCACCCAGGCGCCCCACCTCAATTTCATTTTCTGGATCTCAGCCTTTTTCTCTTCACTGGATTCACAGTTGTAACGGGCAAAAAAGAAAAAAAGCAGAACCCGATGGAAATAGAACAAGGAGCCACCAGAGAACGCACGTGGGCCATCCTGTGACCCCTGCCCCGTGGTCTCGTTCCATCCTCACGATGGCGCATCCCTGCCCTCACTGAACACAGGAAGCAATTCGCACCGGAAGGAAGTCCATGCTTTCCCAGCTCCGTGGCTGGTTAGGAGCTCGGCTAACTGAGACCCGGGCCTTCTGATTCCCAGTCCGGCGGTACTCTACCCCACCCCGGCTGGCAGACCCCACTGCGTCCTGTGTGTTTTTCCAGACAGAGGCCTGACTCACACTTACTTCTCCATAGCCACAGCTATATCCTGAAAGCCTTGTGCGGTGATGTTGTTCTTGTCCCAAATCACGGTCCTGTTTGAAAACCAAATCACAGGAATGATCAGACATTTAGGAACAGAAGAAATAATTCTGCCCTGAAGATGAATTCTTACGGACATTATACAGGTATTTTAGCACAGTAAGCGAGGAAGAACATTCAAGTTAGTTGTAAGCAGAGCAAGGATGAGCGTTTCCTCCATTACGTGCTCACCTCATTTCCTGCTCACGCAGCATGAAAGAACCACACTCAACAGCACGCTCATTAACGTACCATTAAGTTACCGGATGCTTTGGAGCCAGAAAACTCGACAGAACCTGATTTCTCGGATACTCTCCCCATGCTCTGCAAGTACTATCCTAATGTCCACACCTGGAGCTGCTTATAAAAGACGCTAAAGAGCGCCTTGTCCAAAATAAAGAATTTCAGGTCCTGAGACTTTTTTCCGCCCTAAACAACTAGAAGCGATCCTGTCATGTTGTCTTACGTTTTCATCCCAGCCCTGACGTGCAAGGATCAGCCATCCCAGGCCCTGTGCTCACTGGGAAAGCCTCTGTTTCTATAAATAGGAGGCTGTTTACTTCCCAAACACAAAATCTATTTTGGAAGAGAAGTACCATTTTACTTTCCAAATGTGAGTACTTCGGAGGGAGTCTAGTGTCTGTCAGTTCACCTGACACACGAAGCAGTGTTGGGCTGTCTGATCCAATATCACACCTCTAACTCATTTCTCTTCCTGATCCCAACGACCTTCTTTACACACACACCCCGACCTTCAGAGAAAGTGCTACGGTATTTGGCTTCTGGCCTCAGTTTAGAGAGACGTTCAGGAGAGCAAGGGAAGCATCCAGAAACATCAGAAAGAGCCCTCGAAGAACGCTGTGAATTAACTCTTCATTAACCAGACTGCTGGGTCAGGTAGCAGTTGGATCTGTCCGAAGGATGGCTGTGGTCCTTAATAAAGTGCTTACCACGTAGCTAGTCCTTAAGAAAAGTCACACTCGGGAAACACTACATGTGGAGGAAAACCACTAAACAGAAGAGTTAGCACCCATCAGGAACTTGCCTTTGCACCTGCATCCCTTGGCTTCTAAGCCTTTATACTGATAGCAGTGGGGAGGGGAGGCCAGATGTTGGGCTCACAGCCAAGTACAGGGAAGCCCCTCATGTGATTCCTTCGGTCCCTAAGCTCTGCTCACTGGCACTGCCTGTCCGCACACAGCTGTCTACCCTGATGTCAAGAACACCGTACCAGCTCTTGGTCAGGCTTTAGGTCACAGCAGACGTGTTTAAGACAACAGTCCGTAGGACTCACTGTGTCTAAATCTGGGACACCCGTCTCCCTCCACACGCTGACAAAAAGACTTGGAAACCATTGCCTCTCCTCAATTGGCCCAACGGGAAACTCAGCCCCCAGTGGGCCACGGTCAGCTCTCCAGTGCTTGTGGGCCAGGATCTTTTCCAGGGCTTTCTAGGGCCCTCCTGAGGGCCAGCACTTGCGCCCCAGGGCCACGTACCCAGCCCGCATACCTGAGCTTGGTGTTGATCTGCAGCGCCTTGGCCAGCATCTTTGCTCCCATGTCCCCCATGCCGTTCCCACTGATGTCCACTTTGGTCAGGGAGGTGTTGCTTCCCAGGGCGTTGATGATGATGGTGACCTCGGTCTTGAGTTTCGAGTCGGCCAGGGACAAGGACTGCAGAGGCTGTGGAGGGAACAACGAGTCTCATGGAGGCAACGGCCGCTCTCGGTGACCATTCCATGGAGAACCACCGGGGGAGGGGAGGGCACCCAACACGCACACCCCACGGGTCTCACGTTGAAATTTCTGGCCAAAAGAAGCCAATGGATGGGCCCCTGAAGGTTCTGGATAAAATGGACCTTTGCAGTCAAACATGGAGGGCTTGTGTTTCAGGGCTGAACAGTGGCCCCCTCTCTCCAAAGGGAAAGGTGCAAAGATGCCCAGAGTGGCAGATGCCAGCTCTTTTGAGGTACAGGACAGGAAGAAATACATAAAAATAGTACGAGAAAAATTCGACCTTCTGTATGCCTATGCTATCCCTTTTTACCCATTTTATTTTTATGCAAGGTGAAATGACATCTTAAAATACTAGCAGAGGACAAATGCAAAATCAAAACCAGCCAAGATTATTAATAGCTGACATTTACTGAACAAGTACTATCCTTAACTACTGTCCAAGCTTCTTACACGCATTTTCTCACACGATCCTGCCAGTAACCCAACGCTTGCATATTACAGTATTTGGTACTGTTACCCCATTTCCCAAATGCGACACAGAAAGGCTAAGTGACCCAAGTGAGGCCACACGGTCAGAAAGTAGCTGAATGGAAGCATAGAGTCTGGTTCCATATCTTGTGCTCTGAGCTCCTACACAACGTTGCTGCTCAAAGTTTATCCTCAAGCTTTCTGATGATCACCCTTAGCTTTATGAGTACTAAATAGTTAGAAGACATACAAGTTGTAAAAAAAGAAAAAGTCAAACATCTGTGACTTTTTTATTATCATGAGCTGCATGGTGAATCCAAATCAGCCCACTCAATGTCCATTTAAGCAGAAGACTGAAAGCCTCCGTGGTCCAGAGGCAGGTCAAAAAAACGAGGAGGGCTCCCTACCGAGTTCCCTTTCCTCGCTTCTGGTACCTTCCAACCCCCATATGCATCTGAATTGGCAATCTCTGAATTCAGCCATGACTGAAATAATAAAGCAGTGGGAATTCCAGAGCCTGAAGCAATGTGGCCTGAGAGCCAGAGCTCAGACTTCCCTGGTTGCTTAAGGTGGTCTACACAGGCCCAGCCACACTAGACAGTTCTCGGCGCTTACTCCACTCTGTCTGACATGACAGCGACGTAAATACCGGAAACAGCTTTCAGGGTCACCTATGTTCCACTGTGGCCCAGGGGGTCGGCATTCTCAAGATGTGCCTGGTGGTCCCTGTGACCCACACACAGAGCGTGTCCACTCAAGCACTGGACGCTGACTTGTCCACGGCCCATCTGCTGAAAGACCGCAGGAAGCAGGACGAGGGCGCTGGCGGCTTCCAGACTCAGACCACCACAGGCAGCACGGTGCGGCCGCCTCCAGTGTGACCGGGGGACCATACTTACTGTCCTCAGCGTCCAAATGTGATCATGGGTTCCAAACTTAATAGAGCCGTGGTAAAATCAAAAGGGAATGTGGTAATTTGATTCTATTTTTTAAAATTTGAATCAATTTTTTTTAAGTGAATGGCTTGGTAAGTGTTAGACTTAACACTTCCCAGAAAGCCTGCAAGTGTTAGACCCAGGCAGGTTCAGTGAGGTCGTTTTAGTTTTCCTAAGATCTTATGCTCAAGGAAATGGGAAAAAACTTAACCACAATGCTTCAGACTCGGGAAACTTAATGTTTTAAATGAAAACAAATGCAGTGTTCCTTTAATAAAAAGCTATAATCACATCTCTCATCATTTCAATAATCTCTGTTCGACTACCACAAAAATGATATATTACGGCTTCTTCCTAATACTGGAGAGCTGCCAAGTCTCCGAGCCTGCAAGCTCCAATTCCAGGACTATATTCAAACTCTAATACACCCCAGTTAACACTTAAAAATAATAGGCAGAGTCATTAATGCGAACAGAACAGCCTGAAGTGCATGCATATTCATAAGGTCATCCCTTCCTGATTTATTACACTTGCCTGTAACATGACTATCTGAAACCTTCCTGTTTCTCTTCATAGCTGAACAGGCTTCATCTGAGAATCTGTCTCCTTGCTCCAGCCACTCCCAGGGGGAGCTCATTCGCTTCCACTGATTGCAGCCTGAGTTTGCGTGGAATGCTTTAAAACAAGACCCCCATCGTCCTGGGCCCTCGGCACGACCACCTGGGGGCTCTGGGCACAGTCACCTGACAACCACTGTCCCCAGACACCGGAGCCCACAGGCGTCTAGGTTTCTGACCAGACATAATACATAACACAGGGCAAAGCGAGCATCCCCGGGCTGTCAGAGAACGGGCGGTGGACGCACAAGGTCAGAATGTATAAAGCAAGAGATAACCGTGTAATTATCTTAAAAACTAAAATAAAAAGAGAGCCCGGTTGCATCAGGTGCTGGTGGAAGATTTAGAGTCCTAAGACTCAGCTCCTCATCATTCTGAATTCTGCACATTACTAAGGAGTAAGAAGAAAAGAAGGCAGGTGCCTTTTGAAAAAGCCTCACACTCTTCAATGACATGAACATGAAGAGCTTTCCCACCAGGCATGACCAGCGGCGGACTCCTAGAACTCGCCCCTTGATGGGACTCTCACTGACACGGCAACCTCACCACTGCAAACACGTTTTGAGGTGTTTTAAGTACCGAGATGGTTTTTAAGGGAGAGACTCCAAAATTACAGAAACGGAAGACCCTCCCGTGACAACAAAACATCAAATGTTAAAATACGGTTTTCAAACACAGAAGTACTTGCTTCTTGCGCTAAGAAGTGATTCTGCAATATCAGCTACCTCAAGCTTTTAAAACTGGACCAATACTAGGAAATCAGAAACTCAAAGCAGGGCAGTAGAAAGTTAAACTGAAACATGCGAAACTGCGTAAATTCTGATTTATGCCCCTAATTTTAGTAGCCCTATATAAAAGTAACACAATATGGAGCCTGTTAGCAAATGAGGACAAAGAGAAGTGCTCAAAATCATCAAATAATAATGAGTTTCATTTCTAGCCCTGAGGTTGGAAATGACATCCATGCAATAAAGGGGCAGGATCACGGAATTTTCTCCCGCCCTCCGGCGCAGAGCCGCGCACAGGTGGAAAAGTCCCAGGCTTCATCTCTCCTGGCCCCTCTGGTTTTTCTCACAAAAAGTCAGCGTCCGGTCAGGATAGAATTGGCTACTACCCTGTATGAATTCAAACGGGAAAATGACACTTTTAAAGAATGTGTCATATCTCTCATGAGTTACTTAGGAAATCACTCTTATGACCTACAAAGTAGCCGTCACAAAACACGACAAACTGATTTGGATTTTAGGAACCATAGAAAGCTGACTGGTGGTCAAACAGGACTAAAATAAGAAATGGACAAAATCTTAAAGAGCATCAGTAAAATATATGGTACAAAATCTAAGATACACTGGTTTAAATTAAAGGACTTCATAATAGAGTATTTTTGCTTTGTCCATATACCTTTTTTCTTTTTTCTAATACATTTCAAAAGGTAGCCAAATAGGACGCTACTTAAAATTAAATTTCTTGGGGCACCTGATGACTCCCTCAGCTAAGTGATCAACTTCAGCTCAGGTCATGATCTCATGGTTCGTGGGTTTAAGCCCCGCATCAGGCTCTGTGCTGACAGCTCAGAGCCTGAAGCCTGCTTCGGATTCTCTGCCTCCCTCTCTTTCTGCTCCTTCCCTGCTTGTGTTCTGTCTCTGCCTCTGTCTCTCTCAACAATAAAATAAAACATTAACAAATTAAAATTAAAGTTCTTCCCTCTGAACCAGGTCTTAGCCAGGAGCCTCCAAAGGGAATAAAAATGTAAGAAGGCCCACTAGAGTTCTCGAAGCAATTTAAGATGGGCGACAGCTTTCTGAGTCTCTTCTAATTCGGCATAATTACTAGATGAAATTCGAATTAGCAGCATGATGTTTCTCAGCATGATATAAGGTCATAAAGTCAACTAGATGGAAGCAATTCATGCTTGCGGATTAGCGCATTAGCTGAAGGGAGGAAGGAGTAAGTCTTAGAAAAAGACAGGCTTAGGAGTCAATTTATGCATCCTTTAATCTTAAGTTACAATCTTCCTTTAATTAGTAATGAGTTCAAGTGAAGAGTAAGCAATTTTAAGTACATTCTATAACTGTACTAAAGCATATTTATTTCATTAAAAATAAAACCGTACACAGAGATAGTTATCTGGCGGTACAGCAGTATGAACTCCGTAGAGATCAGTAGGAAGCATGGTAACAACAAAAGATTTTCGGTAAGAAGTCTTTAAAATAATACTCACCGATTCTTCATCTTGAATCATCTGCACTAAGCTGTCCAACACAGGTGTCAGATTTCTAAAGAGAGTTTAAAGATGCGGACAGTGGAATCAGATCATAAGCTTTCAGGAAGCTGATTGTTTTCATCATTGACATATGAAAAAAATTCAAAGCTCTTACTTGGATTTCATATTATTAAAATTTTTGCCTAACGCCAGGTGCTGTATTGATCTGTTTTTACTGAGCCACACTATTAAGGTGGATAGATCAGATTCTAAACCTGGAAAGAATGAGAGAAAGCAGAGAATCAAAACACATGGGTATAAATAAATCCTCGGTTGGAACACAATGAAGCAGTGGAGACGTGCACTGGGACACCTTTCTCCACCGTCCCAAGGGCCCTGGGATTCCAGTCTTTTATTTTCAAAGGAGCGTTTGGCTTTCTTTTCATGTCCTATTATTTTACAGGGATAAACTCGCTCTCTGCTAGGACTTACCTAAATCTCTTACACAGTCAGTGGCTAAGTCAAGTCAGCAAGGAAGTGAAAGGGGAGGTCTCATCTCTGTCCATGATTTTCTAAGAGAAGATTCCAGCATCCTGTTCACTGGCAGATTAGCACGGCTGTCCGTGCAAATGTAACAGGCTCAAACTTACACGCTACAATTGGCGGAAATGAAGGTAATGAAACATGTTTCTCAGTAAATAAACAAGGACTTGATTTTATTATCACCAAGAATGCAGAAGGTTGGATCAAGATCACTATCAAAGTTCTGATGACAATTTTTTGAAATTTGTTTCATTGCATACACCTTGCATTTTTGGCTAAAGTATCAGCTTCCTAAGACTTTGCCACAGACTTATTCCATAAATAAATGTTGTAAAATTTAAAAGCCCTATGAATTAGTCAAGAAGTAAAATAATATGTTTATTAAGGCATTATCTAATTATTGGGCTTTCTATTTTCCCTTTACTAACTTGCTTCAAACAATATTTCCATGACTTTCTGATTTCCAACTTACCATTATCAGAGATGTCTAAGCTGGTGATATTGTGGATTTCGGCAATGCAGCCTTCTAATACTTGTGCACCTCCTGACCTCAGCTGGAGAAACACAAACCAAACACAAGGTAAAGTAGTCACCTACTCGAGATGTAACAAAAAAAAAAATTAAAAACAGGAAATACAGTCTCAAATTTAGTGCCAAAGAAAAAGTGGAAGATTCTCAGCTTCAGAATAGCGATCATCAATGGTCATTGCTAAGGTTTTCCACATCACATATATCTGGAAATCACTAGAAAAAGAAAGAAAAAGATGGAGACCATACTCTCTGTCAACCCACAGGAATTTCCTTCATTTCTGACTTTTGGAAGCCTAACTGATCCCTCTTATACCTGAGAAGCTGTTACAGTTTTGTTTGGTTATTCCAGATTTCGGGGTATGAGTCCACCAAGTATCAGCAAAACCACCAAAAGAGACAATAAAGACCAACTCTTGTTGACTGTCAGCTACTTCAGGAAGGACTCGTCCCCAGTCACCCAACACAACGGGTTGATCTGTGTCAGGTGGGAGGTCTATCACAAAATAAACAGCTGAAAGGGATTATGAAATGATGAGTATAAACTCCTTGAGTCACAGAAGAAAACGATGTTAGGTTAATTTAAAATATTATTTTGGTTGGCTTATACCAGAACTAATTTATTCTCATATCATTACCTGATTTAAAGAGAAAGGCAACCTATAAAACTCAATTTGCATCTTTTCTAAAAAACCAAAAGCATATTTATAGAGGTGAGAGCATCTTTTGGTTTTCCATTCAGCAACTATTTGAGTTCCTACTACCTTGTAAAGGATGTAGATTTCCTGAGCTGTGGCCCCTCCATTCAGCAAACTTACTATCTAATAAGGGAAAGAAACTATCCTTTATTGGGAACCTACTATGTACCCAGGGAACATGGTAGTTTCTCTATCGATACAAGAAAATTAAAATTTATCTAAACTTCTACACCATAATGCAAAACACCACTCATTCAAGTTTTGATGTAAGAATTTAAAGAATGCTTTCTTCACTATTTTAGATGCAGTAGTTTTACAGTATCCGGAACCAAACCCTGCCAATTCTCCGGGCTGCTTGGGTGTCAAACAGAGTTTCGCCCAGATTTTTGGGATTGCTCTTTATTCACAAGTATTTGGGTTGAGTTGCTTAAATTCCTCCTCTCCGACCTTCTACAGTGACAGCAGATTGCCCTGAGGGGCCTGACACGAACTGTAAAGGGGAGTGTGGCAGACAGGCAGACCCCCAGGAGGCCAACCAACTCCACAGTTGAGGGGCTTGGTACGCAGCATGTAGATCAAGTGCCAAGCGTCCACAGGCCCATTCCATACACCTGCTGCATTCCCGGTGCTCACGGGCTCATCTACCTGCCCCAAGCCCGCTTTTTATCACATCATCTCTCCACTGACCCCAGCAGCCTGCTACTCAGAGCCTGGTCCCCGGACCGGTGGGAGCCTGCAAAGTTTCTGCCACTGGTCTTAGGTAAAAGAAGTGCAGACATTGACAATATTTTAGAAACCTTTGTAAAAATAATGTTACGCCTGTTGCATCAATTGATAAAAATCGAGGGCGTATATTTTTTACGTTGTTTTAAATATTTCTTGTTTTATATTTTACTTTTGTCATATTTTTGCAAAAGTATTGGTTTATGATAGAATGGAAACTTAAAAACAACAATCAAGTTCTTCCCCACAACGAGTTTTGAGAAGCATCACCTCCAGATCACAGCTTGCTCATGCTTGGAGAAGTGAATGCATATTGAGACTGTGGCAAAGGTACAGCGAAAAAGTACTTCAGGCAGACACTTCAAAGAAACATAATTTGATTTTCAGAGCATGAGAAAATTATGCTTTTGAGAAGATAAACATAAGTGCCGAAGTCTGCACAATTTTATTACTTGCTGTTGGTGATGTCTCTGCTGAGAAGTCAAATTTTTACAAGAAAATCTCTGCTTGTCATTATTATCTAGTAAAAACATTCCATTTACAGATCTGGAAAACACAAGTGATACTTAAGTGCTCAATTCTGCTTACTTTATGAATACTCTTGACTGATAATATTTGTAGCATCTACCCGTAAAGCTAACATTTTCCAATAGTTAAGAAACAACCAAATATATCAACCGACCCTAATTTATTGATTTGTAAAGTACTTACACAGTGGCCAAGCTAAGGAAAGCCCAAGGAGAAAAAATAAAAACACGTTAGCAGCAGTGAGCAGAGACTCTGACGTCTCTATCAACACACAATGCAAAGCCACAACAGAGAAAAACACTTCCAAGTAAACTCTGCTCCCAAAAGAAAAATCAAAAATTTAGCTAAGAATATAACTGATCTTCAGTCACCAAGAAACATTTGATTGAATTCACAGGTTGTTAGATGCGTAAAACTCCCCCAAAGCTAAACCTTTCCCCGAACAGTAAAAGCTTTTCCATTACTGTAAATGAAAATCCTTTTAAGTGAATTTGCATAATTAGAGGCTGTGTCTGCATGTGTGCGTGTAAAACTGGTTTTTAAATTACCCTCATTTAGATCCCACACCCTGGCATTACTTAAAAGAAAGCAAGATCAAAGAGGATAATATGTGACTGAATCAAGGAATACTTTTAGAAATGTTAAAAATAAATTCACGTTTCTTTCAAGAGAGAAGTACCCGCTCCCCCCAAGGAAGGTGAACATTTCAGACACTGCCCTAAGCGAACAGTTGCATCTGATACTCAAAGAGCCATAAATGGGGATAAGAGAAGCAGGGAAAACTGAAATCTAGAGAGAACTTTTAATAATTCATTGTCCTTCCTCAAGATCGCTTGCCATTTAAAAAGATGCAGCAAATATGACAGATTTAAATACAAAATAATCCCCCATTATCATTTTTCTCCTACAGGGGGTCCTAATATAATTTAAAAAACTAATTTTTAGGCTGGGAAGTTTTCTTATATTAAACTGTGAATAGCGTAGGTTTTCTCCAAGGACAAAAACTCGTTTGACGAGACGGGGTTGGCACGTCCTCTGTGCAGCAGAGTTTGATGGCCCAAGGCAGTTTGGGACCTCAGAAGATGTATCTAAAAAGTCATTTCCAAGGTGCAAACAGTTGCGTGTTTCATACATGCTGCCGTTGGTGAGACATTTTCTGCTTTGCGGGCCACGTGCCGCCCAACAGGACACAGGTCCGGGCAGGGGTGGGGGTAGGGGTGCAGTGGTGGGCAAACTCACAGCCCGCCTGCCTCTCACCTCCAAGCTGGGGGAGCTGCCGTCAGGCCGGATGCAGCTGCCTCCCGAGCGTCTCTCCCCCGCTTCAGTCTCCTACTCACTACACGTGTTACTATCTGGGGTGTGTTTCTCCAACGCAGCCTCCGAGCATCTGGCCGGGAACTGTGGGATAACGTGCAAGAGAGGCTCCCCCTGGAAGAACTGGGGCGACACCCAGACCTACGACTAATTCTCAGCTGCAACGAGCCTTCGCGTCTCCTCCTGAGTCCTGGAGCCCGGCCTCTCTCACCTGGAAGGAGATGAGGCTTGGAGGACTCAGGGCCAGCACCTCCCGTTCTCCGGAAGGAGGACGATGAAGTAAGAAGGTTTCTAAACGCAGGCCAGAAGGACAGATCCGCTGTCCCCGCTCGAGGAGACAGGCACAAGGAGAGGACAGATGGATGCCAATGTCACTACTACCACGTAAAACGGTAGAAACGCTTCTTTTGGAACCAGCCCTGAGGGGGACGGAACACATGTCTGAACATCCACACGGACACCGAGTCTTTACCCTCTGGGACTGACTGCTGGGGAGTGAGCCCCAGGCCATTCAGAGCCAAGTCGGGCCACAGAGGGTGATACGGTTTTGTGTCAGAAATCAGGTATGACTAGACACTGATAAGACTAATCCTTCCTGAAAGCTTTAAATCAGCTTTGAAGGTGACTCCAAAAAAGGTTTCAGAAAAGACCGAATATTTATAAAGCTTCTAAATACAACTTTTTAGAGAGGCAGATCTGACCCATGCTGTAAATTCTGGCGTGCAAAATAAGGCTCTGCTATAGTGATCCTCTTCGCCCCCAAATAATGGCCCACATATGCGGGGTCAGCACTGTGCCAAATACTGTCCCCCACAAACTCCTATAACCCCATCCCACAGGTGAGAAACAAAGGCTGAAAGAAGGCAGGCCAGGTGGCTGAGCCAGATTTCAAAGGGGACTTTTATTCCAAAGCACCCACCCTTTGTTATGACCCTCTTTTGCCTTCCATAACTACTTGGAATCCTTCTCCTAAAGAAAAAGATTTCTCCTTTTTGGTACTGAAAAGACCAAGTGAACTAATAACAGAATTCTCAAGTAACACCTTAAGAGACACAGATGTTTTTCCTGTAAGTTGAGAAGTTACCTCTAAATGAGAGGTTAATTTCAGTACTTATTAGCTGAGCCCCCGCAGACCAAAAGATTACAGCCTCAAAGTCTGGACTTAAGTCTCTAAATAACAATAATGTGTGTGTCAGAGGGAAGCAACTCCATGATTTAGAAATACCCACATGCGGCTTTCATGTTTCATAGCAGTAAGTAGAAACCTCCTCGCTCATTTGAACTGATGACCGTGAAACGTCTCCTTCAGGGAAACACAGAAATACTGTGCGAACCACAAGGACGCCTCACCGGGGAAGGGGAGCACGGACCGCGAAGGAACCAGCAGTGGCCAAATCAAAACTCATTTGCTTAAGCAAAGTTATCCTAAGCCTCCTATGTGGACACTTCAAAAAACTACTCAAGTGCAGTTGACACACAGTGTTTGAAATTTGTTTCCGGGACACAACATAACAGCTGCATACATTAATGCTCACAACGGTAAGTGTGGTCACCGTATGACACCACACGACGTCATTACGATATTACTGACTATATTCCCTTTCCATCTGTGGAGACACTTTGTAAAAATTAAAAAAAAAATTTTTTTAACATGTATTTATTATTGAGACAGAGAGACAAAGAGTGAGTGGGGGAAGGGCAGAGAGAGAGAGAGAGAGACACAGAATCTGAAGCAGGCTCCAGGCTCTGTCAGCACAGAATCCGATGCGGGGCTTGAACTCACATATCGTGAGATCATGACCTGAGCTGAAGTGGGACGCTCAACCGACTGAGCCCCCCAGGTGCCCCCATCTGTGTGGACAATTTTAATTCCGACTTCAAAGTTACTTTCCTCTCTCCTCCCAATAAACTCAGCCACCATTGTACATGATGGTCATTTATTTTTCTGTAACACTGATACAAATTATCATTGTAAAATTAGTCAGTGCAAAGTAGCTGTTTCACAGTAATATTAGCTATTTACGTGTGAATGTACAGAGACTTCGAGGCATGTCCCTTGTGTCCTTGGCTCCCTGGCGTGGGCAGACTGCGGTATGAGAGGCCTCATCGGGATGGTGAATGTGTTCAGGGCCCACATCAGAAACCGTCCAATGTGACAGCTCAGACAAGCTCGGGTCTCTCAGCCCCCCATCTCGAGTCCGACTTCTCTGGGGATGACTTCCCAGACGACATGGGGCTAGAAGGTCCATCCGTCACCACCACAGGTGGAGAAGCTCTCTGACCATGAGGGAATGCTAAGTGCTGGATTCTGGCGTGATTTTGATCGGCGCGCTAGTGAACAGGAGAGGGGTCTGCAGCTAGAGAGGGCATGAGCAGGAAACATATGCATGTATAATGAAGCTTATTCATTTATTTTGAGAAAGAGAGTGTGCGTGTGCAGACCCACACAAGTGGGGGAGAGGCTGAGAGAGGGAGAGAGAGAATCCCAAGCAGGAGCTTGAACTCACAAACATGGTCTCAGGTGTGACGACGACCTGAACTGAAATCAAGAGTCAGATGCTCAACTGACTGAGCCACCCAGGCGCCCCTACACATGCGTAACTTTAAACTCCCAAGTCGGTGAGAGACTTTTTCCGAGAGCACTACATAAACGCTGAAGTACTGAATAATGAACGGATGGCAATTCATAGGCAAACTGCTGAGCATTCTATGCGGGTAATACCATAACCCCTCGCGTCTTTACAAGAGAGATGTACTCTACCAGGGAGAGGAGAGCGGTGAATCTCATTAGATTTGGACTCCTGTCTGTAAGCCGAAAAATGTGATAAAGCACCTTCATTTAGAAAAAGAATTTTGTGCTTCACCAATTTCCATGAGCAGCAATATAACATGTGACTTTATCAACGAGGCCACCAGGACTGATTCGAGGATGGAGACGGGGACAGCGTGGCACCACGGGGGTTTTAAGGGCTCCTGCCTCAGCGGGACCGCTGTTATCACACAATCCATGAATGAATGGCCGAAATGAAGCTGCAATTATCGTCATCATAACGGGCAGTCCTACCATCAGAGAGCAATCATTTGATCTGGATTCCTGGCTTAATAAGAACTATAAAGGAAAAAGTCTACTAGCCATTTGGTAGAACCATATAAAATTGTCAATAGTCTGCTATTTTTGACCTATGACAATGTCGATTTGATATGGTTCCCCAAACAGAGGCGTCTTTGAAAATTATCCCCAGTGGGATGACCATGGAGTTTACAGAATGAGCTACAGAGCAATGTCACACAGCTTCTTCAGGCAGGCGCTACCTAACAACTTATTTGAGAAGAAAATGTCTAATAATTATCTATATAATTCACAACAATTGGAAGAGCATACTTTCATTATGATTCTGCCGTTAGTAAGCTGCGTTATTTCATCTTCTTTAGACCTCAGTTGCTTCATCTTTAAGTATAGGAACCAGATGATCACTTATGTCCATTCCAGTTTTGATCAGAAAATTAAATAGAAGATGTTATATTGACAGCAATCACTATATTTAATCGGGATAGTAAAACACCCGGGTCATTGCTCATCCAGTAGCATGAGCTAACAGAGCAATTAAGTTTACACCAACTGGCTTTTTTTTTTTGGTAGTGTAGCCCTACCTATCTCTATTCTTCTCCCCTCCCCCCATACAAAAGTTTTTATTACTGCCATGTCCCTTAAGAAAGTACCAGCAAATAATTAATTCCTATCACCAGACTTGATTTCTATTATATGATCTGTCTTTATAAATATAAGAACAGCGATTTACATTAAAATTTGACCATGTAGGTGTTTAACGGTTTTGTGGGATTTTTTTTTTATTCTTTCTGGCTTTTCTTTCTCCTCAAACAAAATGGTAAATTACACACAGTCAGCGTTCACTCCAGCTCAGAATTTTTAAAAAAATCCTGCACTAACAATTTACCTGGTATCATTTCATCCATGCCAGTTTCTAGAATTTTCAGAGAGGCCAAGCATGATCTTCGATATTTAGTGTTGGCTTGGCTCCTGGCATTCTGTTAGGAGCTAAGGGACACACAACATGGACAGGACGCAAACACTACCCTCTGGAAAGTTACAGCCCCGCAGGGCAGGCACGTAGGCACCAATGCATCAGTTATGCAGGACACAAAAGGCGTCAGTGCCCAAACGCATGTCACCATCATTAAGTAGCAGAGGATCAGAAGAGTAAGATCATGAAGGGCTGAAGCTGGACAAACAGCTAGAGCAAACCACCCACGTTATGTCCCAGATGCTCCTGGAAAAGCCCAGGAAGCACTTTGCAAAGAAGGGCTCCTTTGAGCCCCAGAACAAGCCACCGAGAGAAGCACTAATGTGGTCTGGTTTGCGGATGCAGATGCCGAGATTCCACGCTATCACCTAGCGCGGCCCGGGCCGCACAGCTAGTAAAGGCCTAACTCCGATCGAACCCTAGGAGCTGGATGCAGGCATGAAGGAGACAGGGCTTGACCGAGATCCGGGGAGAGGGGGCTGTGGGGAAGAAGGACACAGCAAGCGTGTGCCAGGAGGAGGGAACCGCGGCCCAGAGCCAGCACATGGGCCCTCAGCTCAGCCCTAACGAAGAAACCAAGTCTGCCGGGCTCGGTCAGGTCGGGCTCCGAAGGGACCACACGGTGTGCACCTGGACATCTTCTTACTGGTCTCCACACACTCTAAGAGTCTCGGGCCTGAAAAAGTTGGGGTTTTGTCTAAAACGTAGAGGCTTCTAGTCTCCAGTCGTCTTTGTGGTCTTTGCTAGAAGTGTTGGAACTGCTCTAGTAAATG
This sequence comes from Suricata suricatta, assembly GCF_006229205.1. NCBI lineage: Eukaryota > Metazoa > Chordata > Mammalia > Carnivora > Herpestidae > Suricata > Suricata suricatta. The sequence goes on from NC_043706.1 coordinate 4,038,165, forward strand.
TCCTGTTTTAAGTCAAGATAGTAAGAAATAAAGTCAATGACAAGACTGCCCTTCTCTGGCACACTCTCTGAGACCAGGTTACCTTCCACCCATCTGTGCCCTGCAAGGGATGCCGTCTGTTGCATTTTTCACGACGGTAAAGCTGGTTTATGGCTTTTGTGTCTTCAAGGTTTCATCATAAAATACTTAAGCAACTGGCACTAAGAATGAATAAAAGACAAACAAACACCAAAAAAACCAACCAAGTCATTAAAACCACACCGGAACACTTTCTGAGTGGTGTTCCGTGGCTGTTTGTGGATAAAACTTGCAAAATGCAAAACATCAGCAACATCTATAATGTGTTTTTCTGCTTCATTTATACCTTCTGGAATCACAGTATCATGCTTTTTCCAGGAAAAAGACAAAGCAACTTGGAGGCTATAATAATGTCTTCCAGGGCACGGTCTAAATGCGTCCTTACCTCACAGTTGCTGAGATCAAGGGAAACCCCCTTCAAGTTATGATTGCAAGCGAGGCCCAGCAGCAGTGCTCTGAGGGGAGAAAACACGAAGACACACACATTAGATGCGAATCAAATACAGTTTGCACCAAAACCTGGATGCATGGGAAGAAAGCCCCGAGAAGGAAGGGCACTTCTCTGAATCATAGGTCAAGCACCATCTCTGTTTTTAAAATGCCAACTGCATTCCTGCCTCCCAAGCGCAGTGAGCAAACGATGCTGTAACATTCTTCTGTTGGACGCGGCGCAGGCCCGTTATGAACACGAGGCCGCAGGCCCGCCGCTCCTATGCACAGAAGCCAACAGTACACCTAGTTGCACACTGAAATTAAACTGTGTTCATCACAGATCGATTCCCACGTGCATCTGCTTGAGAACACCTTTACTGTTGCTGAGAGAATTATTAGGCAACTGTCAGCAGAGTAGCAAAGCGTATGCTGGTTTTTCCCCAAGGAAGAGGCTATAAGGAAGTCAGTGCCCAGGATAGGGAATTACCAACCATGGAGAGGGGGTGTTTTTCAAGCATCCACAGTAGGAGGTGGGCGGGGCACAAGAGCAGGGGACATGAGGTAGGTCTGGAGGGCGGCTGTCCGTCCGGCCAGTCCTAGCTGGTATCGGGGCAAACCACAAGGGCACTGTGGAAGGGGACGTAGCCGTCCGCATGTTGAGGAGGCTGGACTAATCACACAGAGCTCATCTCTCAGAGAAGAACGGGCTCTCCTCTCACAAGTCAGTCCTGTGGGGTCAACGGGCTTGATGCAAAACTTCACCCCTGCACACTCACCCGAAATCACACTGAAGGGGCACAAGGCCTCCGCCAGGCCCTGGGGGAACACGGGTGAGCCCCAGAGGCCTCCTGCACACACGGGTGTGTGTGCACATCCCTGTCAGAGGCAGAACGGGAGGAAGCGACAGGGCAGAATGAAGGCATTCGCTTGGCAGGCACATCCACGTGTCCTCACGGTTCCCAGGAAAACGACTTGCACCCAATACACCCCAGAAATACCCCGGGGCACGGGCCAGGTGGAAAGGCACCTCTTCCACACCAGTCTCTGCGGTCTCCTCTTCGGGGGACTCTCCAGCCTCATCCGCCATGTGACGGGTCCCGCAGCGCATGGAGCCCCCCCCCCCAGGTCCAGCAGCTTCTGGTGAGAATGACTTCAGGAAGGAGGCTGGAGGGGAGCCCCTTTCTTCTCTCTTTTTTCCAGGTGACCAGCCCCTTATTCTAAACACGGGCCCATGAGAGAGGCTGCCCACATCTCATCTGCACGCATGTTCCTGGTCAAGTAATAAACAGCTTCTCTTTCCCTAAAAGTGCCTTTCCCCCCTTTCCTACTTGGGGGCAGTACTGAGCTGCTGAAAGCGCTTGGACCTAGAACCCTAAGGCCGGTTCAGAGGTCCCACCTCTGTACGGACAGCGGAGTGGCTTTAAGGACATCACGGGTCACTGTTTTCTCCTGTCTCAGGGGCTCATCAGCAAAGTGGGACCATCAGCCCAGGACCAAAGAGGTCCCTTTGAGTTCTAATGTTGGCTGAGTTTCTAGAACCTAGCCACCTATTTTAACACAATGGTTTTACAATGCTTAGAAGGAAGGGAAATTCTCCCTACTTTTCTCGTATGTAGATTAAGGCCAAGGGAACAACAATGCACTTTAAGATCATTAACTACAGTACAGGCCAGCGATGAGGAAGTGACGGCTCCGAGACTGGTAGACACAAGCCACCAAGAGCGGCGGCCCTCAGCTGAACAAAGCCAGACCCAACAACGACACAGCCGAGCACGCCACGGGGAGAACCCTGCAGCGGGAAGTGTGATGACTTTTAACCCGGGGACGGAAACCCGCCTTCACTGTTGTCTCCTCCAGTCCTCCGTCATTAGTGCAACGCCGGCTAAGAGAAGAATCTGTATTTACTCTCACCCGCCCTGGGGATGTGGTGCAAGTCATGATTTCTACGGAGCACACGGAATGGGTTGAGGAGGAGTCCACAGCCTGGGAGACGGGGCGGAGGGTACTACCAGGTGACAGGGGGTAAAGGAGGCCGGAGACGCAGGGACAAGGGGAAGGAAGCACAAGCGTGGGCGGTAACTGGGGGCCCAGGCCTCACTCTGAGTGAGGAGCATCCTCGGGATGCACATGAACTTGGCCGTTCTGAAGACTAGCAAACACAAGGACGGGCGCCTCCGTGTTCTTTACCAAAGGCGCCGGAGTCCCCGGTGGCTGACGGGTCTGCTAGTGAGGACACAGCCGTGAAGCCAGCAGTCCTACCCTCTGGGTCGCTTCTGAAGAACCCCAACAGTGGACACTCCTGCAGACGCTGTTCTGTCCCCACTGGAGGGCTTCTCTCAAAAGACGGTGTGTCCCTTTGGCATGGCCTCTTATGACCGCTGACCCTTCAACATCGGGGCCGCTGTCCCCCGCTCCTGGAACAGTGGGGACAGGAACATATGGAGCCGGTGGCAGTGGGGGTCTCTGCGATGTGCCTCCCAGAACCCCCTGCGCGGTCCCTTCTCCCTGGGGGTGGCCTTGGCTGAGGAAAGGCGCCCCACCCCGGGCCACGTCTCCTTCCAGACACAGGCCACACCAAGACCGGTCAGGACAGGAACAGAAAAGCCCAGCGTCTGTCTTCTACATGCTACCTCCATCTCCAAGTCCACTTCTCCGGAAACCTGACCTGCGACCGGGACTTTGGGCCAATCACTGAGCTTCCTGGGCCTCCGTTTCCTCAGCGGCAAACCCGGAAATGGAACGCAGTCTCCCAAGTGCCATCAACACTGCAGGTGGCGGTCCACTTCCAAGCAGCCAGCTCGGTGTCTAGTTCAGGGTCATGCTCAGCAAGCTGCCATCTCCGCCCATCACACAAACCCCAAACACCTGGGTTCTGTTCTATCTTTCCCAGGTACGGCACCACATTCAATGCACGTACTGAATTCTGCTTATGGAATCTCCGGTCACGAAGCCTTTTCCCTCACACTGAAACTTTTATTAAGGAAAACAGAGCTGATGACACCACTGATAGAACACGATTAAATATTCACATAAATAACAAAAGGTCACAAGATTTAACAAATACAAATTAATGTTGAGGTCTGTATAATTTATAGATGTACTTATTAATGTATAAGTCTCTCTAACAAACAGTGTAGTAAATCCATGGCTGTGGTATGGAACATTCTATAAAATCAATTACCCTAATCAACGAAGAGCTACTCTGTATTTCACAGGGATCGAGAACACGGAAAGAACGAGAATACTGTGCACCTGTCACTAAACCTGCTTTTGAATAAGCAGCTCTCCTGCTGTTTGGCACGCTGAGGGCAAGGATCACGACAGGGTTTGCTTTACACCCAGTGCCCTCCTCACACCCGGACACTGTCAATGCCCCCAAATATCAGTGGCATGAATATGTAAATGAATGTGAGTGAAGTATCATGGGTCCCCCTTTAGAATACTGATTCTGCTAGTTTTATTAATATCCACACAAATAGCCTCGTCTTGAGACTTTTACTGTTTGTAGCTCTTACATTTATGGACCTCTAATATATTAACTCAATGTGTAAAAAATAAAAAAAGGCCTGCCATACTGTCAGATTGTTTCCCTAGCACTTGCCTAGATCTACTGTTCTTAGAGGCACCCGTTGTTTAGTCTGCAGGGTCATGCGAGACAGCGCCACCAGGAACTCCCCACCTCTCGAAAAGAAAAAGGGCAATTTACAACTCAGATATAGATGAGTTTTCTAGGAAGATGAACAGCAGACATTGATTTTAACATTTCATACAATGACAAGGGGAAAAGTAAATGCTGGTTTACACGCCAGCTGGGGAAGGAGAGATCTGCCATGCACTTGAGCACTTGTGACAATGTACATCCTCGTAACGACTTGAAAATATGTTCTTTGGATGCGAAGGGAATTTGATTCCGTAGTCTTTCTGATTATTGCTGGCAACGCCGAACAGAGATCTCAAGGACGACAAATTATCCTCAAAACCTTATTTTAGCTCAAGAATTTAAGGTCAGCATCAAGCCTCCACTAGGGTATTTCCCCATAACCGAAGATGCCTGCCGAGTAAAATCCCGACACAGACGACCCGTGCCGACCCAGCTCATTCGGGACCACAGCACCTGAAAACCGACTCTGTTGCACACACACTGTGTGTGGCATTTGCTAGGGTTAACGGAAGTGTGTCGAGTAAGTATTAACTAAACACACATACACACACGAATATGCCTCAACTGGGCTCAGCAGAGGTCGCTGGGAAGGCAGGGAGACCTGGGAGCACAACATTAACAGAAAGTCACTGACAACTGCCAAGGTCACCAACCACAGGAAGATTTTTTTTCTCACAGAAGAAGCAATAATATCAGCAGTGCACAATGTAGGCAAAAAGAATGCGATTTCTTCGTGTGTCCCGAAGTGAAAAAGGCATTTTCCCCTGCCTTGTCTGTCTTAGGAGTTTGTGTCTTCTTCCCTTCCCTCAAGCACATTTATAACAACAAACAACTTGAAAAGCAATGGGGGGGGGGGCGTGGGAGAGAGAGACGCTCAACCATAGGGAACAAACTGAGGGTTGATGGAGGGAGGGGAGGGAGGAGGAGTAGGAGGTGGGTGGGGGGTGGCGGGATGGGTGAGGGAGTATCAGGAGGGCTCTTGGGATGAGCACTGGGTAACGTCTCTAAGGGATAAATCACGAATTCTACTCCTGAAGACAGTACTGCATTGTATAGTCACTGACTAGCATTTACACAAAAATCTGAAAAGGAAAAAACAAAAAACCAAATAACAAAAAAAGCCGTGGATAAGATGAACTACGTACGCACTCACTTTAAGGGCTCAGGAGACAGTTTGGTGCCGGAAAGGTTGAGCTGCATCAGAGACAAGGAGCTACTAAAAAACTGCTTGAAGGACGGAGGCACGTCTTTTCCTTTCCTGGAAAACAAAACCGGGCGGTCACCGGAGCAGGGACACGTCCAGCCCGACACCCACTTCCAGACTGGCAAAGTTCCCCGTTGGTTATTCAGACTCTGTGAAATAATCCGTGAATCCATTGTATGTTTGGTAGACATTGAAAGGCAAAAAGAAACAAAATGTCCCAAGTCCACACAAAGCCAACAGCATCAGAGGAATGAGGTAAGAAAAGTGAAGACATTTCACAAAGTCCTTAAACCTATCACTATTCCTTATAGCCGATGGACTCGTTGTGTTTTACCCACAGGTCTCCTTGTGTGAATTTTTAAGAAACCGGAAGTCTAAGGTGTAGATGTTTCACAATTTGAAGACCCTTCCCACTGGGTGGCATCGAATATGAAGAATGGCGACATGCACTTGGTAATGCTCTGAGACGCGGCACACCTCCCACAACAAGACACAGCCTGATGCTGGGCTGAGGAACAACACAGAAAGCCCGCTCAGCGCTTACCCATTCCGCAAATCGAATCATTTCAGGCCAAATATTAGAATAAAGACAAAACTCCAAAGAAAATGGCTAGAACCTCCAAATATGGGCCCTTGCTATCACAGGAGAAACCCGAGACCTCAGAAAGAAGGCAGAGTCAACGCCACACCATGAGGGCTTTTGGGAAACAAGACGCCAGAGTTAAAGTGTGTGAATACTTGCTGTCTCTAATCCAACGCCCTATTTTGCAAACAATTCTAAGTCAGGAAGGTAGAAGTGAGGTTCTGGGGCTGGTCTTCCACTTTTACAAATTAAAATCAATTCGTCTGAGGATGGCTTCCAAGTTCATTGTTGAGAAGTCCCTTCTAAAAGAGTTTGTGCTGGGGGTACCTGGGTGACTCGGTTAAGCATCCAATTTTGGCTCAAGTCATGATCTCACAGGTTGTGGGTTCGAGCCCCACAGTGGGATCTGTGCTGACAGCTCAGAGCCTGGAGCCTGCTTTGGATTCTGTGTGTGTCTCTCTCTCTGCCCCTCCCGTATTCACACTCTGTCTCGTTCTCTCTCTCAAAAATAACTAAACATTAAAAACGTTTTTTAAAGAGTTTGTCCTGTATGAAGAGAGAGTGCCCATCCATACAAGAGCAGCGGTTAGCAGGCGGGTCACGTGGGCAGACGGGGGCCATTGAGAACATCAGACTACCGCAAAAAAAGATACAGAAAACCTTACACTTTCAAGGCGCATATTCATAGCTGATGGCTTAAGGTCACCTTCCTTCACGCACAACACGCATCCTTTATCACTCCGTTTTCATCCCGCTACAACCTTCTGTGAGAGGAAGGCAGGGCAGGTACAAACCCATACCGGTGAGAAAAGACCGCTCTGGAGAGATTAAGCACGGCCAGGTGCTGAAGGCATCCTCGGAGGAGCGCTGCGCAGACCTGAGAAAGCAAGAAGGCGCTCTTAGTTCCAAACAGTTCTAGATCTAAGAGAGTATTTTATTAGTGACAAAGCCCTCTGTATCCTGCCTGAAAGGCTGATCTGAGACCGCCAGTGCGTGATAAAAAAAACCATTACCATGTCCAGGGAACATTCGGTATTGGACAAATCCAGATGAGCGATGGCATTCGGCTGGGCCAAAAAATTGTACATGGACTTGAAATAGAAAACAGGAAACAAACACATTAGGATCTGGAAACACACAAGCACACAGTCAATATTCTAAAAGGAAGTTGCCCACATTCTCCTGTATTCATTCTCTACTCTTCCCAAGAGGATTAGTGTAATTTCTTGTCATTCCATTGTCTTCCCTGAGAGCAAAAATCCAAAGAATAGTTAAAATAAAATTATGTTTGAATTTTTAAAAAAAGGCCAGGTGAACTCTTGGGCTACCAGCCCCCTTTTGTTACACATGACTTAGTTTTCCTGATTAGCTCCATTTTTATAACTTTAGAGCGATGTTCATTAATTTTAACTGAGATTAAAGCACCACCTGAATAGCACTCACCCTATCAAAACGCTAACCACTTTGGAAGTGTTCAAAGATCCACTCGTTGGGAGTCTGAACCATAAGATGCTCTCAGGCTGGCCTCTCCTGTGTCCTACACAATGACGTGTCTATCCTTAGTTACTTCCAAAAACCTAACAAGAAAGGGTCTGATGGCACTATTCAGGTTTTTTTAAAATCTCACATATAGCTAAGACATGTGGGGTTTCAAGGGGTCACAATGGTTAAGGTCTCTCCTTCTTCCTGGGCAAGACCATCAAAATAATACATCTAAGCACCTTCTGTTCTTCTCTAACTGGCCTGTGTGAGTGGAAACTGCCAGAGGGCACAGTAAGTGACAGAGTCCAAGCTCCTGTCCCCAGTCAAGCAGCGAAACTGGCCTGTGCCCCGCTGGGCGCCACCAGGGCCTTGCAAAAACAAACAAGCTGTCGCTGAGATGCCCTCGTCCTTAGCAAAGACAGTGTGGCAGCTGGGCTGTATGACACTCAACAGAAATCCTCTCTACCAAGGAACTGAGAATAGAAAGTGACTAGCCTGTAAATAACACACACACACACACACACACACACACACACACACACACACACACACACACACCCCCCCCCGCCAGATTATGAGAAGCTCTGATTCGGTAAAATAATCTGCTCCACTTCCGTAACCATCTCTGCTTCTCCGGGGCTTTGCCTGCGGCTTTACCCCAGGCTACCAGCTGGGGGAACTCTAACCACCCTCCACTGGCTACAGGACCCTACTTGGCCAACACTTCGCCAGGGAGGCAGGTCCTGCTAGGCTCTGGGCCAGAAGGCACTGCGGCTGGGCGAGCCCCTCCCTGCACCTGCTGCAGGGCTCCCAGAACCTCAGCCTGTCTAGGGGGAGGCCCACTCACCCAGGCCTCATGAGTCCCCTCCTCCTTCCCCAGAGGCCAGCTGGGACAAGACCCACTCCCGGCCAGCGAAAAATTCCGGACCTACTCTGCTCTCTGGAGTGACCTTGTGCTCCTGAGTTAGCAGAGTCTTATTATTTTCTCTTCAGGTTCTTCCTTTATCGCTCTCTCTAGTCCTCTACTTTGTCACCGTCTTGTGTTATTGGTTTCACATCAGACTTGGGAAGGGGCAGATTTATGAATCATCACTGAAGGTGACAACTAAAGTGGGGCAATGCATTGAAAAGTCGCAGCACCCCAAGTGAGGTGCCTGGGTGGCTCGGTTGGTTAAGTGTCCAACTTCAGCTCTGGTCATGATCTCACGGTGCGGGAATTCAAGGCCCTGCATTGGGCTCGCTGCTATCACCACAGAGCCTGCTTCAGATTCTCTGTCCCCTCTCTCTCTGTGTCCCTCCCTAACTCACACTCTCAAAAGTAAGTAAGTATTAAAAAAAGTCATAGCCCCTCAGGAAACAGTATTGCCTCAAATGATTTCGAGTACCAGGCAGAGGGAAAAGATCCTACAAGAAAGGACGAGAGTGACATTCCCTGCCTTATAGGGAAAGTAACGCAGGAGAGAAAGGTGAATTTCATACTGTTTTTCACCCCCACAGAGAGGCGGGATGCACATAAACGCCGGTCGAAGATACACACTTGAGGTCGGCTCCAGTGCTAAGGGGGCATTCCTTCTGTCGTATCATTCTACCAGGTGACTGGCAGGGACGACTCACTGAATCTGACAAGTTCATACGTGATGCACCTAGTCACACCTGTCATCGGTAAGATGTGCCAAACATTTATATTACCGATTCGGCTGTGTGAAAAATCTCACTAAGGGAAAACGTTTTGCCTCACACTCACACTCACACTCAAAGAGTGGCCCCAATTTATCCCCCACCCTCTGCCCACCCTCCGTGTTCATGAAACACAGGACAGGGCTTTATCCCAATATCCTCCTTCCACTGCAAGCTATTAAAACACCCACCTGTCTTCTTAACAATAGTATTTAATGATGAAATCATTCAGTTTACATTTCTGATCTTTTTTATCAGACAATTTTAATAGGTGCAATAATGGTTAAAATGAAGAGGAAAAAGGTCCTTCAGAAAAAAAAAATGTATCCAAAAAGAATTTACATTTCAACAACATTAAGTGAAGGGAGTAAAAATATCTATGTGCTAGACTACATTGAATTAAGAGAGGCTCTGGAATCTTTCTCTAAAACAGTTCGGAAGCTCACAACTAAATGATCTTGAAGTGTCATAAGCGGAGGTGGGGAAAGCCACGTTTGGACATTACTGCAGGCTTCCGAGATCCGGTGTCTTTGAACGTGGCTGTGGGGAAGGAAAACCTACCGAGAGGTCGTCTCCGCGAAGGGCGTTCCCTGAGAGGTCGAGATGGGTGAGGGTGGTGGCGGTCAACGGGTTGGCACTGAGTGACTGAGAAAGGCTATTCACCCCTGCAACACGGAGAAGATCGGGCTCAGTTCCGCTCCAGCGAACAAAATGGGGTTTGGGAGTTTCTATAAATGCCCTAGGCAGCCACAGCAAATTGCAGGACTGAGGTTACCCACAAAGACCATCCCGGAAAGGTAGGGCTGTCTTCTTTTGACAATCCCTCAGGAAGAACAGGTTAGTCACAGACACGGCCACCTCACGGAGCAGGACGGAGAGACAGAGGTGGCTTCACTCTGCTCTTCTTCCCATGTGCCTGGAAGGACGTGGCTCTGAAGTCTTAGCACAGCTCTAACTGGTCGTTTCTACCTTTCTCAGAATTCTGCTAGGTGCACCTGACTTAGTGCACAGGACTTAAGCGACGTCGGTACATTTGGGCACTTAGGCCTATTTAAAGTACTCAAAAGTTAACACTGGAAGTAGATCACTGGTCTACCTAATGTATCATACTCAGGGCCAAATTCAGAGGGAAATGAATTTTTACAAAGAGTGAAACAATGATCTGTATATAATGTAAGAAGCAATCGGAAGGAAAAATGGATAATCAACACTCCATACACTATTTACACATGTAACATAAATGGCTCAAGTCAAAGTCAACAGAGCTGAACGTAACGGGTATTACGGACCTCCAAAGACAAAGAATAAATACTCGAGGAGGGCAAGAATGCTCCTCGTGGACAGTGTTCCTTCCTGCGTGGCTAACGGTCACGGTCTGTTGGTCAAGGCCCTGCAGTAAGTGGGTCTCCATCAGGCCGCTTCTCTCCAAGGGGGAGGGGAGGCTCTCGGAGGTTCCCACCACATACAAAACAGGACCCCGGAGCGTCTGGTCGCTCACTGGGCTTCCAAGAGGTCAACAGCACGTCATTCGTACTGACATCCCTTCTTAAGGTGACAGGGACGTGGGATACAGCAGAGCTCTTCATGTTTCTACCGTTCACGGTTCCAATCTATGTATTTTGGAAATACGGCTATTTCTAACTTGGATGTGTATTCATCATTCTTTTCTCAGTAATACTCTCCTTGAAAATCCCAGCCTATCTTAGCCACCCTACAGGGACACAGGGAAGGGGGTTTTCGTCCAACTTGCACAGAGCCTTCCTCAGGATAAGGGACGAGGGGAGGGTCTTCCAGTGAGAGCCAGAATGGTCACAGCAGCAGGACACAGTGAGACACCCCAGGAAAGGGGCAGAGGGTCCCAAGTACAGCCCAGCCGGGAGCAGTCCTCTGCTCCAAGTTCAGAATGTCTGGTGGGTGGTACTGATGGAGGATTGTCATCTTATCCTTCAGGTAAGAGTAAGTATTTACAAGAGCCAACTGCAGGGCGTGTCTGATAAAGGCCACAGAGCTACTTCTCAAGGGTGAGTGTGCCCTTGGGTGCGGAGAGGGAGAGACAGGTGCCGAGTAAAAAACATTTAGATAAGTACCGGGAAGAAATTCTTGGCTATCAATTTGACATTTATTTACCGCTCAGAAAACGCTTATAAAATGCTGGAGATTGGGAAAGAAACATAAATAAGACCCATCCACTGCCCTCAAAAACTTCAGACTGTCAAGAGGAAAAGCAATAAATTCCAGCATGCAACATCAGACTACAACAAGAAATATTTATGCGCTTCAAGAAAATGTTATCAAAAGCCTACGGCCCACCTGGCATGGGCCCCGGAGACCCGAGGATTACCACCTTAGCCTCCGAAAGCCCGTGCAGTGGGAGACCCAGTCCGAGAATCACAATCCAGTGAGGTCGGGACTATCAAAGAGGTTAACAAAGAGGCACACGGCAATGAAGAAGGTGGAGATTTGATTAATCATGCGGATAAAAGGAACTGTCATGGACTACAGAAGGTGAATTTCTGGAGGGAACCCCTACGACTCTTTAAATGACCAACTTAGTGACGGCGTAGCATGTAGAATACCAGACTCTCTCGCATCAAGAAAATCAGTTGTAAAATCACTTCCTTACTGAGGCAGAACAAAACCCAATAAATTCATTCCAAAATCAGAAGGTCAAATTAGTCTTGACAGCAAACTGCTCCTTGCCGAGCGCAGGCGCTTGGCAGCTGGCCAACATCCGAACAGAAGCAGGAGAGAAGTGTACCATCCTTGGCTCCGCTTCATGCTCCCAAAACATAATGAAGGACTTCCTCTCCCACCTCTTGAGCCCAGATCCACGTGAGGCCTTCATTAATGAGCAGGCTAAGAGCAGGAAATTCCAAAAATATAGGATGGAAAAACTCAGGGCTCTCAAAACCCAAACTAAACACAGATTTACACATCACTCTCAATGCTGGCTGTCCAGTGATTGTGACCGTTCTTCGTATCTATTATTGGAGTGTTTACAGCTGGCAAAAGGTGGTGCCAGATGGCCCTGCATTGACATAATCTGGCAATCAGCACGACATTTACTAGAAATCCAGAAAACTATCACTGAGCTAACATCTGAGGAAGAGAAAGGGTATTTGGAGACAGTGGGGATGCCATGGGGAGATTTTTTTAAAAATCTGTCTTGAATTATGGAGCCGTGAACAGAAATGTTTTCATAGAACTAAAATACAAATGTTAGTCAGATCCAGCAAAAGATTAAAACTGCACTGTAATGTGAGTTACTGTGAATCTGCAAACCTTTCGGATACAATGGGAAAAGGCTGCGAGAATAATGAAATCCTCTTAAGGAATCCATTTAAAAAAAACAAACTCTCCAACGTTTCAAGATACACAGCTTAGGAAGGGCAGCTTAAAACACTTGGGCCAGATTATCATTAAGTAATATCAATTCTCAAAACACATTTTAGTGTGCCTATGTTTTACTGCAGAGAAGAGATAAACCTGGTGTAGTGACCTTCGCCGGCGAAGGGCACGGGGAACTGGGGTCCGCCCTCACTCACAAGGACACCGGAGGAAGGCCTCTCTGCCCGAGGAGGAGGCCCCTCCCGCTCTCCCGACGCCTGGAGAGAAGGGAACATAGCCAGCTGCGGCATGGAGCTACCCCAGACCCCCCACCCCTGTCCTTGGGAGGATAAATGACCTCCACATCCCTCTATCTGTTTCATAGTAATATACAAATAAATTAAAATAAATAAGTTCAAGTTGTTTTTTAAAAAGTACCTCTGTCTAAAAAAAAAAAAAGAGACCACCACAGCACAGTGATTACACTTAACACCGAACTGCATATTTGAAAGCTGCTAAAAGTAGAATCTTAAAAGTTCGCATCACGTAGAAAAAAAATTACAACTATGTGTGTTGACAGATATTAACTCGACTTGTTATGGTGACTGTTTCACAATATATACAGATATCAAATCATTACATTGTCCACCGGGAACTAATATCATGTTATGGGTCCATTATACCTCAACAGAAAATAAACAGACTTTTAAAAGTTATGGGGCATCTGGGTGGCTTGGTCACGTAAACAGCGGACTCAGGATTTTGGCTCAGGTCATGATCTCCCGGTTTATTGGGTTCAAGCCCTGCACTGGGTTTTGCACGCCGACGTCATGGAGCCTGCTTGGGATCCTCCCTCTCTCTCTGCCCCTCCCCTATTCTTTATCATTCATAATATATAAACAAAAAAAATTTTTTTTAGTTACATCTATGGGGCATATGATAAATAATACTTTTAACATGTAGGCAATTCATATAAATTAAGAAAAAAGATTAATATGGCAAAGAGAGAGGCAACAAACCATGGAAACGAGCAACTTCCTTCAAAAGAAAGACAAATGACTAAGGTATGGGGGATGGGTAAGGCGGGGGGAGAGAATACACCTAAGCAATAAGTCAAGAAACTAAAATTAAAATATCAGAACACTTCTGCTGATACGCTTGACAAACAAAATGGGGAGTAACGTCACGCATTGGTGGGACGTGGGGACCGGTACCAGTAACGTGGAGGACAGCTTGACCATAAATGTCGAGAGAAAGCTGTACAAAAACGCACACCCTTCTTGATCTAGCAATTCTACGTAACTTGTGCTAAATAAGAAAGTAACAAATGATCGATAATGACACAGAGAAGTCCTGTTAGCACTGTCTGCATTATGAAGAATCAGAAACCACGTAAACGTACGGTAACGGATCATTTACGTAAATTAGAGAATGTCTTCCACGCCCTGGAACAGCATGAAGCCCGAGAATAATCTTGGGTTTGCGGTCCTAATGGACCACAATATACTACTAAGCAGGGAGACGAGTTTATGAAACGGTAAGCGCAGACGAATGCCACATGTCACGCGTGTCTGTACGCAGGCACAGAGATAAACCACAGACAGAAACACTACGAAAGCGTGGGCGTCAACCTGCCAACTGTGCAGTCTTGTCATGGTTTGGTACTGGCCTTGGGAGGAATTTTGGTCTTCTAACTCATGCTTTGCAGTATCTTAGAAGTCTTTACTGTACATTGAGAGTGCGCTGATCATCATCATCAGAAGGTTTCTATGAAACTGACTGGAAGTAGAGAGTGGTGACATCACGGGGCTGCACTCAGCCTGAAGATCTCCGATGGTTTCAGGCACTGGCACAGAAAACACAGACTCCTGGAAAAATGCTCCCCTTTGAAAAGTCACCATGATGCCTAAATCTAAAGGTTTGCACATGGAGCCATGGGACTTGCAAAAACCACCCTGATTTCAAATCACTCTTAGAGTGACTGGACAGTCGGGATGGACATGACATCACCGAGGGACCACTGAGCTCCGCCCGCCTGCCGGAGACACATTCAGTTAGAAACTGCAGTGGCCCAGGTGCAGGACCGCAGCAATGAATGGGGCAGAGCCCTGACGGTCCAGGAGCTCCAGGGCCGGGACACAGTCCACGCACGGCGGGAAACACGCCAAGACAGGAAGGTGCGAGGTGCCGTGGGACAGCGGGAGCATCAACTGCACAGGCGTGGCTGAGAGAGGGCTTCAAGCAGAGAGGGGGACAGAGGCTCAATCCTGGGCGGGAGCAGGAGTTCACCTGACCTGTGGGGCTGTCGGCAGGCCCAAGTAACAGCATGTGACAACGTATGACAGAGCAAGATGCTGATGGTGACGCCGATGAAGGTGGCGGAGCCCTTCGTGCCCCAAAGTGCCCTGTGTGTCTATTAACTCACTTGGTCTCACCACCTTATACGCTTCATTCCAACTCTCAAATGACATACGTGAAAAAGACACATCGTGCCAAGTGAACAAATGAGGACCCCAGGCCACCTGCGTGAGAACTGACACGCAGGCCCCCCAACCCAGTGCACAAAAGACAGTGATACATGTAAGAAATGGCAAGGTTCTAGGGGCACCTGAGGGGCTCAGTCGGTTAAGCACACGACTTCAGCTCAGGTCGTGATCTCACAGTTCATGAGTTCAGGCCCCACGTCGGGCTCTGCTGACAGCAGGGAGCCCACTTCAGATCCTATGTCCCGCTCTCTCTGCCCCTCCCCTGCTCATGCTCTCCCTCAAAAACAAACATTAAAAAAATATATATATATTAAAAAAATAAATGGAACACTGTTCAAGTCAAGAAACTGTCACTGCACACGACAGTGGCTCAAGCACCGTGCCGGGCGCTGGAGCGATGGAGGTGAGCGGGGAAGGCAGCCTCTTTCTCGGAGGGAAACAGTATTTATACAGTAATGTCAGATCCGGAAGTAATACCGTGATCAGTAATGTGTTCTAGAAATAACACAAAGGAGAGAGTGATTGATTCTACTGAGGTCACAGGAATGGGGAGACGTCTCAGAAGAGACCATCGCAAATGAGTGTTTTATTAAAAAAAAAAAGGCTGCAGCTCTCTAAGAACGTAAGGTGACATGTGAGGTAACAGGAAATATACACATACTGGTCTCTGCCCCGTGCCTGGTGCAGAGCTCCCCAAACGTTTGTAATTTCCTTCGTAGCAAGAGCACTGAGGTCATCTTTTGTTCTAACGGGGTGACTCCGGGTGGGATCCTGGCTGGGGCTGGTCACCAGAGAGATCAAACCATGATTCAAAGCGTGAAATGTTGAAGTCCCTCCCCCTTCCCCCCTCGAGGAAGAGTGGAGGGGCTGGAGACCCACGTGAGGAAGCCTGCATGCAGTGTCAATAGCATGGGTTCCAAGGCGTCTCCAGGCTGGTGAGCACGCATGTCTACACCGGGAGGGCGGTGCACCCCAACTCTACAGACGCTCCTGGCTCAGGACCCCGTCAGACCTCGCCCTGCGCATCTCCTCCCCTAGTGGCTCCTCTGTGGCCTTCATCACACCCTTGAATAAATGAGGAAACATAGGCGAGTGCTTCCCCTGAGTTCTGTGAGCCGCTCTAGCCAATGAGTCAACCCCAAGTCGAGGTCTTGGGAACGTCCAATAACCGAGGCTTGCAACTGAAGGGGGTTGAGAGCAGTCTTGTGGGACTGAGCCCTTACTGTGTGGGCTCTGATGCTCTCTCTGGGTAGGGAGTGTCAGAATGGAGTTAAATTGTGGGTCACCCAACTGGTGTTGCAAAGAAACACTTGATGTGACTAAAAACCTCCATGCATCTGGTGACTGGAAGCATCAGAAGCGAAGTGTTTGGGGTGAGTAGTCAAGGAGACACACGGGAAAGAGAAATACGAAGGAGGGAAGAAGGCAGGTGTCACTACCGGGGAAGAGAGAAAGACTTTGCAAGCAGAAGACAAAGGCACTATGCAAGCAGCGATATTCCGAGTGTTACGGGGTGCTGACGTGGAATCGTAAGAGAATGGACAGGATTGGGGGAGTAACTACATCCATGAGAAGAGGGTAAGTGGAGTCAGAAGAGAACCTGGCAAAGGAAAGGCAATTTCCAGAGCAGGACAGAGGGACAGAGCTACAGTGTGACTGGGCAGAAGACCACCCAACAGTGGGGGTTGTGGGGGAGGCACAGGGACTGGGAAGGCGTATGTTCTTCCAAGGATGAATCAAGAAAACACGACCAGCTGCCTGTGGGAACGTGAGGCCGGAGGCAGCCCAGGAAGCGCTCTCTGGCTCAAAGTGAAGAAGCTGGAAAGACTACTGCAAAATTATTCTCTACTCTGAAAGCATTTCACGTTAGACAAGGAGAATTACAATTACATAATTTCTTTCTAACAGTCAACTGTCATACACAAGCGGGTATATAACTGAGTAATGATTCTAACTATTTAAAGGGAGCATGGTGTAGCAGAAATGTTACAGACATAAAGTAAATAAGATATACCGTACCTTTAGGTGACAATGAGGTTTTAGATAAATTTAAATGCTTTAATCCCTTTGGGAGTTTGGCAAATTGAATACTTAAAGAGGACACACCTGAAAAAGAAAAAAAAAGATTATTAAATTTTCAAGTTCTCAGAATTGCATTTGTTTTATAAAGCCTAAAAATTAACCCAAACTTGATTCCAATTTAAGTGAGCATTTTCTCTTACTAACGTCAGACTTTATTTTCTAACTATCTACCATCATACATCTGTGTTTTTTTTTCTCTTACCTAAAGGATAGGAAAAAAGGAAGACTGTTTAATTAAGCATAACAATATCAAAACTTTACCATTAGAGATGTGTTCCATTGAACTAAAGTGTTACCCCCTTCCTTAGAGTCCTATTTCGAATGCAAATACTCAGGAAGAGTGATATAATTGCTTCTTTTTAACCTGTGTCTTAATGAGTTGATCACTTCTGGGTGAACAGATGCATGCTACTTAATTATTGTCAAGAAAATGGAATAATGTTAACTATTCAGATAACAGCTTCACTTTTAGCACATGGATTCCAATACGTAATTAGCCTCTAGCTAACAACCTCAGACAAAGCATCTGAATGTGTTTCTCTTCTTAAAGGTGGGTTTGTAACTTGAAAAATCACAGTATTAAAAACCAGAGAGTCTCTAAATTAAAGGACCAGGCCAGCAGACTGTAAAGGCTAAGTTCACCCATTCGAGGACTGCAATGAGTGCAGATTTTCACTGGGAGACGTAAGTCATACACGACTGTATGTCCTTCCTAGAGGTCTTTCAACCAACTTCCTGCTTTATGCCCCTGGGAAGGTTCCTGAAACAATACTAACCATATGGTCTCCTAGACTAATTCTCAAATTCCATGCACTAATAAGGAGATACCATGCTCACGGCTGCCCTATTATATAACCCCAAATTCTCTACACATTTCATCAAAGTCTATCAAGAAATAACCACTGTAGAAATACTCTAAAGATCATGCAGCTTGACTAGGCCTCTAGAGAGGCGTCTCCCCAGGACAGGGGTGCTCTGCAAGCCCGTATCTACCTCCCCAGAGCACTTCCCAAATAAGTTTCAAAATCACTGGATTAAATTATGTCAAATGGGTTTTTTTAATGTGAATATTTTTTGAGAGTTGTAATATGCTAATCCATATTGTTAATTACAAAGAGAGAGCAGGCTGATATTTTGTTGACACATTCTTATAAAAGAATGTATCACAAGTTAACTGGGATAGAGAGAAAAGGGAATCATTTTATTTATTTTTTTTAAGTTTATTTTGAGAGAGACAGAGACAGCATGAGCAGCGGAGGGGCAGAAACGGAGGGAAACAGAGAATCCCAAGCAGGTGCCGCACTGTCAGTGAGGCAAAACCAAGTGTTTGATGCTTAACCAACTGAGCCACCCAGGGCCCCATGGGAGTCATTTTAAAAATGTAATTAATCCTGCTTTGTCAAAGATTCATTGGCCATACACTTGTGGGTCTAGTTCTGGGCTCTCTATTCTATTCCATTGGTCTATGTGTCTGTTTTGTGCCCATACCCAACTGTCTTGATGATGACAGCTTTGTAGTAGAGGCTAAAGTCTGGGGTTGTGATGCCTCCCGTTTTGGTTTTCCTCTTCAGTATTACGTTGGTTATTCTGGGTCTTTCATGGCTCCATATGAACTTTAGGACAGTTTATGCTAGCTTTGAGAAGAATGCAGGTGCCCTTTTGATGGGGATTGCATTGAATGTGTAGATTGCTTTGGGTAATAATGAGTAAACATTTTAACAGTGTTTATTCTTCCGATCCATGAGCACAGAATGTTTTTCCATTTCTTTCTGTCTTCTCCAATTTCTTTCATAAGTTTTCTATTGTTTTGACCATACAGGTCTTTTACATCTTTGGTTAGGTTTATTCCTAGGCATTTTATGGTTTTTCGTGCAATTGTGAATGGGATCCGTTTCTTGATTTCTCTTTCTGTTGCTTCATTAGTGGTGTATAAAAAGGCAACGAATTTCTCTACATTGATTTTCTACCCTGCAACTTTGCTGAACTCATTGATCAGTTCTAGAAGGCTTCTGGAGGAGTCGATTGGGTTTTCCATGGAGAGTATCATATCATCTGCGAAAAGTGAAGGTTTGACTTCATCTTTGCCAATTCTGATGCCTTTTACTTCCTTTTGTCGTCTGATTGCTGATGCTAGGACTTCCAGCACTATGTTAAACAACTCTGGTGAGAGTGGACATCCCTGTCGTGTCCCTGATCTCAGGGGGAAAGCTCTCAGTTTTTCCCCATTGAGGATAATATTGGCTGTGGGCTTTTCATAAACTGCTTTTATAATGTGTAAGTTCCTTCTATCCCGACTTTTTCGAGGGTTTTTATTAAGAAAAGATGCTGTATTTTGTTTAACTCTTTTTCTGCATCTATCGACAGGATCATATGGTTTTTATCTTTTCTTTTGTAAAGCAGGAAAGAGTATCCAATGGAAAAATGACAGCCTCTTTAACAGGTGGTGCTGGGAGAACTGGACAGCAACATGCAGAAGAATGAAACTAGACCACTTTCTTACACCATACACAAAAATAAACTCAAAATGGAGGAAGGACCTGAATATGAGACAGGAAACCATAAAAACCCTAGAGGAGAAAGCAGGAAACAGCCTCCTTGACCTCAATCACAGCAATTTCCTCCTCAACACATCCTCAAAGGCAAGGGAATCAAGAACAAAAATGAACTATTGGGACCTCATCAAGATAAAGAGCTTCTGCACTGCCATGGAAACAGTCAAAAAAACTAATAGGCAACCGACAGAATGGGAAAAGATAGTGGCAAATGGCATATTGGATAAAGGGCTAGTATCCAAAATCTATAAGGAACTCACCAAACTCCATACCCAAAAAATGAATAATCCCATGAAGAAATGGGCAGAAGACATGAACAGACACTTCTCCAAAGAGGATATCAGATGGCCAACAGGCACATGAAACGATGCTCAGCATCACTCATCATCAAGGAAATACAAATCAAAACCACACTGAGATACCACCTCACACCGGTCAGAGTGGCTAAAATGAACAAATCAAGAGACTATAGATGCTGGCGAGGATGTGGAGAAAGGGGAACCCTCTTGCACTGCTGGTGGGAATGCAAACTGGTGCAGCTACTCTAGAAAACAGTGTGGAGGTTCCTCAAAAAATTAACAATAGAACTCCCCTATGACCCAGCAATAGCACTGCTAGGGATTTACTCAAGGGATACAGAAGTGCTGATGCATAGGAGCGCATGTACCCCAATGTTCAGAGTGGCACTTTCAACAATAGCCAAATCATGGAAAGAGCCTAAATGTCCATCAACTGACAAATGGATCAAGATGTGGTTTATATAATTATATAATAATTCCACAATGGACTACTACATGGCAATGAGAAAGAATGAAATCTGGCCATTCGTAGCAATGTGGATAGACCTTGAGGGTGTCACGCTAAGTGAAGTAAGTCAAGCAGAGAAAGACAGATACCATATGTTTTCACTCACAGGTCTAACAGGAGAAACCTGACAGGGGACCATGGGAAGGGGAAGGGGGGGAAAAGTTAGGGAGAGGGAGGGAGGCAAATCATGAGAGACTCTTGAATACTGAGAACAAACTGAGGGCTGAAGAGGGAGGGAGAAAGGGGAAGGGGGATCATGGTCATGGAGAGAAGCACTTGTGGGGAAGATCACTGGGTGTTTTATGGAAACTAACTTGGCAATAAACTATTAAAAAAAAACAAGTTCCCAGATCAAGTAAACTGCAGGCTGAGAAGTAAGCTTGGACTTGGTGGCATGGAGATTTTCTGTGTCATTTCAACAGAAGTGGTTTCTGTGGATTAAGTGTCCTTAAAATAAAAGCTTTTCCTGGGTATTATATCGAAACCAACTTGACAATAAACTATAATAAAGTAATAACAAAAACTTAAAAAATTAAAAATGTAATTAATCCAAAAGGAAGGAAAAAATAAAAAAGATAAAATAAGGAAAAAAGAAAACAGACATGTTGTAGATTGCCATACAAATAAATCAATAATTACAATAAATGTAAATGTACTAAATACTCAAATCAAAAATTGATTATCTAAACAAAAATATCAGATGCTTTTAAAAAATATATAATGTTTATTGTTGAGAGAGACAGAGCACAAGCAGGGGAGGGGCAGAGAGAGAGGGAGACACAGAAACCAAAGCAGGCTCCAGGCTCTATCAGCACAGGGCCTGGCATGGGGCTTGAACTCATGGACTGTGAGATCATGACCGGAGCCAAAGTCAGCCACTTAACTGACTAAGCAACCCAGGTGCCCCTCAGATGCTTTCAAGAAACAGAAATACAGTACATGTATTCAGAAGTGAACCTGAAAGCATGTAGAAAGATATATGCTGCAAACCATAGCCAGAAGAAAACTAGTGGATCTGTGATAAAATAAGACAAATTAGGTTTTAAGAGGCACATACACACAATTGAGGCATTTCACTAATAAATGTAATAATTTTAAATCTGTATGGTCTGAATAACATAATTTCAAAATGGATAAAGCAAACCTAATGGTAACAAAAGGACAATACATACATTATCATACACATGCATATATGTGTGTGTGCTACCTCACAATAAAGGGAGATTTTTAAACACATCTCTGTAGATGATAAAATGGACACAAAGGGGTATAAGGACAGAGATGATATCAAGAACACAATTAAAAAAAGATGTTTGGGGGCGCCTGGGTGGCTCAGCCGGTTGAGCGTCTGGCTTCGGCTCAGGTCATAATCTCACTGTTCATGGGTTCGAGCCCTGCATCAGGCTCTGTGCTGACTGTTAGCTCAGAGCCTGGAGCCTGCTTCAGATCCTGTATCTCTCTCTCTCCCTCTCCCTCTTTGACCCTCCCCTGCTTGCGCTGTCTCTGTCTCTCAGAAATAAATAAAAAAACATTTTAAAAAAAGATGATATATTTAAAACACTGTACCTAATAACTAGAATATATTTCTTCAAAGTACACACAGAACCTTTATTTACCGAAAGTAACAATATATTGAGCCATATAGCTCAACAAATAATACAGAGGATGTTCCTTAACTACTCTGAAGTCACAAAGCATATTCTCCAAGTGCTACCACTATTTGGAATTAACATAGAAATTATAGCAAAAAGATAATTAGAAAAATCCCCAAATAATTAGAACTTAAGCAACATATTTCCAAATAACAAATGAGCCCCCCTCCAAAAAAAAATTCACAATGGAAATCTTTTTTAATTTCTTAAATGTTTTTATTCATTTTTTAAGAGACAGAGACTGTGATGCGGGGGTGCAGAAAGAGAGGGAGACGCAGTATCCGAAGCAGGCTCCAGGCTCTGAGCTGTTAGCACAGAAGAGCCCGATGCACGGCTTGAACCCATGAACTGTGAGATCATTGACCTAAGCTGAAGTCAGATACTCAACCAACTGAGCCACCCAGGTGCCCTTCACAATGGAAACCTTAAAAATATTTTTATTTAAATTTTTAAAAACTATGATATCAACATTTTAGTGATACAACTAGAGCTATGCTTTGAGTGAAATTTATGCTCCTAAATACTTATGTTAATTTTTTAAAAAAGCTAGAAACTAATTATCTAAGTATCCTCTCAAGATATTTGAATTAAAAACAGCAAATTAATCCCCATTTTATGCCCAAAAATGGGAGAAAAAAAAAGGTAACAAAGAAAAGGGAAGAAATCTATTAAATACAAAGCAGCCATAAAATAAGTAAATTTAACTTTCCTTAATAAGCCCCTGCATGACTGGTTTAAAAAAAAAAGGAGAAAGAGAAAGAGAAGGATCAACCTATCAAAATCAGAAATGGAAAAAAGAAAAAAAATACCAGAAGAGATCCTACAGACATTGCAAATATAACTAAAGGGTATTAAATTTTCCTGTAGATCAAAAATGTATCATTTTAGAAGAAATGGACAAATTCCTCATGAAAAATAAAATTTACCAAAACTTACATAAGACAAAATACTCTCAATAGTCTTCTATCAATTAAAAAAATAGTAAATGCATTATTAAAAACCTCTTCACAAAGAAAAGCAATATATAGTATATAATGCTATACTAACGAAGTTCAAGAAGAAATAAAGCCAGCCTATCATATAGCAGAAGTCAGAATCAGAGTCATCTTTTCTGAGTGGTTGATGGCAAAACACGAGGGAAGATTGTGAGGTGCACACAATGGTCTAGGTCCCGATCTTGGGAGTGGTCCATGGAGAGTGCACACTTTGTAAAAACTCAATAAGACATAAATTTGGGATCTGTAGACTTTTCTGAATGTATATTAGATACCAGTGAAGAAATTTAGGCATGAAAGATAACACAGGAGAAAATGTAGATGGCCAGGGGTATGATAATGCCTTTTTAGATACATCCCCAATGGCACAATCCATGAGAGACGTAACTGACAAGCTAGACTTCAGTAAAATTAACAAGTTCTGTTCTGAAAAAGGCAATGGCAAGAGAATGAGAGCACAAGACACAGAATGGGCGGAAATGTTTGCAAGGACCCTTATTCAAAATATACAAAGAACTCTCAAAATTCAACAATAATAAACAAACCAATTAAAAAGGAGCCAAAGAGCTTAACAGAACCATCACCAAAGAAGTTACAGAGATGGCAAATAAGCATATGAAAAGACGTTCCATACCCTCTGTCATCAAGGAAATGCAGATTCCAATGACAATGAGATAATGCTGCCCAACTATTAGAATGGCTAAAATCTAGAACATGGACAACGTCAAATGTTGGAGAGGGTGTGGAGCAACAGGAACTCTCATTCACTGCTGGTGGGAGTGCAAAATGGCACCGCCACTTTGGGAGACAGTCTGGTGGTTTCTTACAAACCTTAATATCCATTATCACGTGATCCAGCAATCACACTCCTTGGTACTTATCCAAAGGAGTTGAAAACCATATGAAATTCTGAAAAAGGTAAAAACTCTGGGAACAATAGAAAGATCAGTGATTGGCAAGGGTTAGAAAATGAGGGGGTTGGGCGGAGAGGAGGGATGAGTAGGTGGAGGAGAGAGGAGTTTTAGGGCATTGTAAAGCTTCTACAACATTCTAATGGTGGTTATATGTCCGTGCACATTTGTCCAAACCCGTAGAACGTACACCAGGAGGGAACCTAATGCAAACTACGGACTTTGGATCATTATGACATGTTAATAGAGGCTCATCAACTGTCACAACTGTGCCACTCTGGCGGGGGTGCTGATAAGGAGGGAGGCTGTGCACGTGCGGGGGGGTGCGGGGGGCAGGAAGGACACAGGAGATCTCTGTACCTTCCTGTCAATTCTGCTGTGAACCTAAAACTGCTCTAAAAAAGAAAAATCTTTTATAAAAATTAGGTATGCAATCAGGAAGGATACCAGATACTCACTTTAAATTACAATAAGACTTATCACTGCCTCCCCACGACCGATTCCCTTACATAGTTTCTACCCAGTGAAGCATATGCTCCGATGACGTTTTAAAAAGAAAACAACCCAAACCATATCCCATGTCTTCAAATTATGCTGAAAAATATGTTAGATCAAAGTTAAAACCTACCGTTCAACTTCCAATTTGTTGTGTTCAGGTTGACTTTTGAGTTGTTTTGCTTTGTTGAAAAAATGACCATTTCTACATTTTCACGAATTTCTTTTCTGTCAGACATACCTGCTACAGCACAGAAAACCACGAATGCCTATAACTAGACACAAGGCCGGAATGAAACAAATATCTTACGCCTCTGGTGACAGCACCCATATGTTCTTTCCTTAATCAACAACTATCTTTTAAAAAGGAAGGAAAATAAAAGGAATCAACAACCCAGCCACAGCGTAAGTAATGAAAGCAATAAAAAGTGAAGCTCGTGAATTAGAATAAAGATGACTAATGTCAAGCTTGATAATATACTTAAAAGAAAAAAGCAGGACGGAGCTCCTGGGTGGCCCAGTTGGTTAAGCTTCTGACTTGGGCTCAGGGCATGATCTCGCAGTTCATGGGTTCGAGCCCCATGTCGGATTCTGTGCTGGCAGCTCAGGGTCTGGAGCCTGCTTCGGATTCTGTGTCTCCCCCTCTCTCTGCTCTTCCCCTGCTCACACTCTCTCTCTCTCTCTCTCTCTCTCTCTCAAATAAATACATTTCTTCTTTAAAGAAACCCCCTTGCTAAGTGCAAATGGAATAAAAGGTATAAACAGGGTCAGTACCGCTCATTCTTTTTAAATAACAGAACTAAACTGCAGGAGAATGGACATGCCCTACCGGCTCCGGCGTGCCTCACAGTGATCCAATACTTTTCCTGATCTTTGAGAAAAGCTAACAACAGATCATTCCACAAAGAAACAACAGATCATTCCACAAAGACACAGTCTCGGCAACATGAACACATTGAGGGTGGCTGGCGGCCAAAGTCTCAAGAAAAACAAAAAGATTAACCTGCCTGGTACTTTTCCGAAGCCACTTACTCAACAGTGCCGTGGAACAAACTGACCATGGAGAAAACGTTTCCCCACAAACAAAGGAGAGAAAAGACGCTTCAACTTCCAGCCAGAGCCATTCAGTTCTCTCCCCCAAATAAAGCAAAACATAGCCCCAGAACCGTGAATTAAAAGGGAATTTATTTCTCAAAGCTTTCATTTGGAGGCTTCACGGATGGATGACCCTTCTTGTGATTTTTTTAAACCATGTGTCAAATTTAGGAGGAAAAATGGCCTAATTTTTATTTCTCCTTTCAAAACAAAACTATTATGGCTTCCTCCACTTCAAAATATCTCTGCCCAATAAAAAAGTAATTATAAAGTGCTTAGTGTTATAATTTGCCATCTGATATTATTAACTTACAAAGACAGGAAATTAAATTTGACACTGCACATTTAACCTACTAATAATGCATGAGTTTAAAAACCTTTGATAATACCATATAGAATTCTAACACTTGGATATTCTAGAATCAGAAGGGTTGTACCTGGTAGGCAAAAAGGTTTAAGGAGGTCCTTGTTAAAGGACCACATCAGTATGAACAGTCTAACAAAACCCTGCATGTAGAGTTCTAGCAACAGGATATGGGCACACAGACGACCTTTGTCTTGTCTGTTAGAAAGCACGGAGACTTGAACACTGGTCGGC
>NC_043706.1:4064381-4107902 GCF_006229205.1 Suricata suricatta
CGGGAAATGGAGTCAGTGTGCCGAACTTTTGAAAGCCCTAAAATCCAAAGGTAGGCAACTTTTAAAATCTTGTTTCACCTTGTGAAACCTTAAAAAAACCAATTAAATATGGCTGAAATCACGCATCTGAAGAAAGGTCCCTTCTGTTTGGTAGATGTCGCACACAGACCTGGTATCTTGAAATAGCAGAGTGATCACAAAAATTTACTGACATGCTCTGGAATAAGCTGGTGTTTTCCAAGCAGCACACATAAAATTCTTCCCTTTTGCTTCCCAAAGAAATCTAGATAGCCGAATCAGAAAAGCACCACTGCGGGATCAGAGACTGAGTGACTGGTCAGTTGGCTGATATTCAGGAAATTGAAGCCAGAGGCCTCACCAACCAGTATCAGGTATGACTCCACAAGCTTTGTCCAAACCATGTAGACACACAGTTTCCTCATTTATAAAAAGGGAATAATAATATTTGCATGACTTTATTCCACGAGGCTATTTTATGAATCAAAGGAGGTAGTGAACACTAACATTCCTCGAGTGCCCGGTGTGAACAGGCTCTTCTTCCCCTGTGCGGTGTACTGCCTCATCTAGTCCTGAGGACAGTTCTAAGTGGTGGGGACTATTAATATTTTCAAGATGAAGACATTATAGATACACGTGTCGTGATGAGCACTGACTAACGTCCAGAACTGCTGAATCACTACGTCGTACGCCTGAAACTAACAGAACAATGTTAACTATACTGGAATTAAAATTTTTTTAAATAATAATAAAGATAAGGAACGGGAGATATAGCAATTGAGTAACTTGTCCAAGGAAACTCAGTCAGAAAGTGGCCAAGCCCAGAACTGAACCCGTGCACTTTGATTCCAGAACCCACTGGTAAACACCGGAAGACATGAAAGACAGAGAGCACCATGTAATGTACGCGGCAATTCTAGAATCTGCTCGTCTTGTCTTATTCAAAAGCTCAAACCAGAGCTACCACCAGATGGTCAGAGACGGAAAAAAAATAAAATCTGGGGATGTCAGGTCAACATTTCTGAAAGAAAAACATTCTGAGACAGGATTCAAAACCATCTTTAAACAAAATAACCCAATTTAGAACAAAGTGAGGGGAGGAAATGGCTGGACATTCCTGACAAGGCCAGACCATAAAAACGAGGGGAGCGGGGAAGGACAAGCAGGAAGAAGAGAATGCAGAGTGTCTGTGATGAGTAAGAAGTCAAGTGTGTGAACTGAGCAGAGAGAGGAGAGCCACATTCTCCAGAACTATTCAACTCTGATCCAGAACATGATGTCAGATCCAAAGGGTGAGTCACCAGGAAATGCCCCAGAACGTGGTGGCTCACGATCTGGGTCAGCCCCCGGACTCATCACGCAAAGCTGATCAAGTTGAGGGGGGGCAGAGATTTTTAAGCCTTTTCTACAAGGGCTCACAAAGAGAAACAGATCCGCTATCACGATGAAGGAACCTCATCCAAAAACAAATACATACACATAACAGTAGGAACCTAAAACCAAAGTTTCCCAGAACAAATGCACTCTGATACTTCCTAACTCTGTTCTAGGACTTCTTCTTCTTTTTTTCAAATGCATGTCATGAGCTATCAAGTTGGTTTCATGACCTGCTAATGGGTCTTGATCTACAGCCTGAAAACATAAGGGGATGGAAGGTCAAGAGCAGGCTGGGGAACGGCCCCAACCCTGCAACCACAGTAAGGAGTGCTCGTGATGTGTGTGGTCTGCCCGCCGCTTTGTGTGTCTCCTCCACACAGGAGAGACGAGACGGCACGCTACCCAGCTCCCGATGCCACGCGCATGCATAGTACACCCCTGCTCACTAATTCATGCCTCACCCTCCTTCACCACAAGCCCCCTAACGACAGAAGTCTGTCTGTCCTTCATACGGAAGTATGACACGGAGCCTGAGCAGGAAATAACAGGAATTTGCTGCATCAACATTCATGTCACAAAGCAAGGAGCCGAACTTTCTCTCTGAGAGTTTCCAAATAAGTCCTGAGTGGATGGTGCAGCTACAAAATAAAATTCATTTGGTGTTTAAATTCCTTAGACTTCTGGGCTGCTAAACAGTCTTGTGTTTTCTTCGCGTTTCCTCAGTCTCTTATATATGCTACACACTCCAATTATAAATTCTTCCCCATGCTCTTTATTGTTTTCAAACAGAAAATACTGTCACTGAACAGCTCAGAAACAAAAAAGCAGGAAATATTTTGCCTGGACTGAAACTCCTATAAATACTTGACACTTAGTTGAATTTCTTATGGGATTTCTGTGGGCAGAAACATACCCTTCATCTTCAGATATTTAGCCTGAATAAAAAGAAACCTACACAGATTTTGTGTTGAGGCTCAGCCCCAAGAGTGAAGGCAGGAAATAGAGGTGCTGGCCGTTGTCCAAGAACACTGGCAAGTGCAGCCGTGAATGAATCTAGAACAGGCCAGAACAAGGGATGGCTTAGCTTGAGGGAACATTTTCAGGAGTGTCAAAAACTGAGCACACATGAGCAGATACCAGGCTAGAGAGTCAGTACGCGCGCACAGAGCTGAGGAAAACATCCTTGGAATGACTGTGATTTGAGCTCCTGTGAATGAACTGCAGGTAGATGGAAAGACCCAGAAATCAGGTCTTGGAGGTAAGAACGTGGAGAACAGAAGCCAGGAAACATCATCTTTGAGCACACGGTCTGGTAGAAAAGAAGTCTCCGTAAACTTGGCCATGATTGTCAATGCAACTGAAAAACTACAGAAGGGAATTAAGAGGAAATGAAATCAAACTCAATTGAAAGGAAGTATTTATGGAGTACGCCCAAGGTCTTGGGGGTTGGGGAGGATGAGGCACAAGGGAAGGAAGCGGGTGGAGGCGAAATGGCCGCATGGAAGCAGGCTGCATCCGAGTGAGCAAGTGCGACCACCGGAGTCGAAACCAAAGACAAGGGTCCAACAGACAAAACTGCAGCTGGGGGGCATGAGCCGTCCAGTATGGTTCGCAACTGAAAAGGAGACCCAGGGCCCTGGTACCGTTCCTTTGAAGCCCAAAACTCAAACCGTATGTGGTTTTTGAGTTCCGGCTCCTTTCACCTGATATAAGGTGTCTGAGGCTCAACCACATCAGAGGAGCATGAATCAGCCCCTCACCCCCGTCCGCCACTGGGCCGCGTGCCACGGACCAGACACCCCAAGGTGTGTCCCCACTTGTTGGCCAGCGGCAGGCGTGAAGGCGGCCTCTACGGTGGGGCTATCTCGAGGAACACTGCGATAAACACACAAGTCTGCGTGTGAACACGGCCCCTGTCTCCTCCCAATGAGATCGAGGAGGGGAGGTGCTCGGTCATGTGGCAAATTTGTGTTTACCTTTCAGACACCATCCGACCTGTGTGCCAAGTGGCGGCACGGCTGTACGTTCCTACCCGTAAAGCGCGCTCCCCCGTTCCCCACGCCCTCTCCAACACCTACTGTGATCTGAACCATCTTACTGTGGTGAAGTGGGATCCACTGCGGTTCGAATTCGCATTTCCCCAATGATTAAGGGGTGTCCCTTGCCTGTGCTGTGGATTCACATCCGTAAGGACCAGCCTCCAACAACGACCTCCCTCCACTGACTTTGTCTTGTCAGTAGATAAATATGTTTCGGTCCCTCCCATCATAAAAGCCAAACCAAAACAGCCATCTTGTCTATAAACGGTAATCGACATGTAGATTTACATCCACATTTCCATTTTATTATATTCGTCATTTTCTAGCATCTAAGAGAGACAGCATCTGTTTTTTCCTAAAGAATTTCCTAAACCCCAAGGAAACTCCTGTTCAGGGACAGGCATCCATTATCTTCAGCTGTGGTTGATTCCATGAGGGTGATTTCCATGTGCTCTACTTTCCTAACTCAGCATCAGACTTCCTTTAGATTGCCTACTTTAAATGCTAGAAAGTTCCTCCTTGTTTTTGGCTTGAAGACCAGATGAGTGGGTGTCCTTTTCAACGAAGAACGATGTCCATATCAGGGCCAGAGGGCAGAATTGACTGTTTATATCTATGCCTTCAGCTACGTTTAATAATTAATCCTCATCAAATATATAACCTTACAAGATGAAAGGCTTTTATTCAACAATGCCGGAAAACATTTGCAACAGCTAATGAAAACAAAATATTCCCTCTAGAGAAAAAGCTAATTCTTCCTAAATCCCACCCACCAATGTCCTCCCCCCCCCTTCGCTGAGAATTCAGCTTAAGGACAACCCACAACCCTTGGACCAACTGCCCGCTGAGAACTCAAATACATAACTCTCTCATTCTAAACCTGCTGACTCTTCCCTCCGCTCACACAAACACTTCCAAAGAATCCTTCTTCTGCCTCATTGTGATCCCCGGTCCTTCATCTTCTCCCTGTCGTCACATTCAAACCTGGTTAAACATGCAGAGATACTTGTGTAGACAGGATAGTAAGATGGTCCCCAAGATTCCTGCCCCCTGCTATGCCTGCCCTGAATAATGTCCTCGAGTGTGGGGGGCAGACTAATGAATGTAGGCGACCTCGCTGATATGATTAGACCACTGATCAGTTGGCTTTGAGTTCATCGAAAGGGAGGCTGTGCTGGGTGGGCCTGACCCAAGCAGGTGTTCTATTAAAAGAAAGGTAAGCGTCAAAGAGAAGTGCTCCTTACTGCCTCAAGCACACAAACTGCCATGTTGTAAGAGGAGGGGCCATGTAGCAAGGTCATGGAAGCAGGCTCAGGGTGCTGGGAGCAGTCCCCAATGAGAGCCAGCAAGAAAATAGTGACCTGTGTCCTATAAACCCAAGGCCATTAATTCTGCCAACAACCAGTAAGCTTGAGCGCGTGAGGTCACACACAGTCACAGCCACACCTGACAACTTGATTTCAGTGTGTGGCACCGAGTGGACGGCCCAGCACACCTGTGCCTAGACTACTACTCCAAGGAAACTGTCAGCTAATAACATCCGCGTCATCTGATGCTGCCATGTTGACGGCAATTTGTTACGTAACCGTAAAAAACTAATAGATAGTTTAAAATGAATATCCTCCTTCTGTTTGTATCTCATGAAAAGAAGTTAATCAGATAATGAATTTTAGCACCAGTGTTTTCATCGAAGGGTGGAGAAAATCTAGAAGCCAACAAAGCATGGGTAGAATGTGTTTCATAATTACAACGGAGCTTGACCCTGTTCATCGGGTGTGGCTATTCAAGCTCCCTAGGTCCCTCACAATCCCGGCCTCTGGTCACAGGAACGCGACAGTACCTCGGTCCTCCAGCGGGTTGCCAGCAAGGTTAATCGTGTGGAGTCCTGAGTTGGGGTTATGCGCCAGAGCGCCGGCCAGTTTTTGTGCGAAATCTCTGCAAGGACACAAAACAGATGAAATAACACGGAATGTAAAACTGCTCAATGAAACACTGAAAGCTAGGAGAGTCAGAGTGAAGTCTAGACAAAGAAAACCTTTCTGTTCAATATGAGTCTATAACCATCTACTTGTTAGCACCCCACCCGCGTTACACGGTACATATACACACTCCTCAACAGAGTGTCTGTGAAAACACAGCCACAATCCGGTTCGTTCTGATTAGTCAAAACCGCCTTCAAAAGCAAAAAGGAAATATGTAACTGCCCCCTTTAAAGACACATTACACGATGCTATTAACAGTACTGCTTAGTCCCTCCATAACTTAAAAAAAAAATCCTGACTTGAACCCACTTTTCACGAAAGTTGCAAGAGACTGTTCACTGTATCTTAATTCTCATTTCAGGCAATACTCACAAGGCAAAACTGCCCTGATTATTGGGTTCAAAGGCTACCACCGCTAACACTATGATTAACAAAAATCAAAATCACTGTTTTAGGTATGTTGTACTTAAAATAACGCACTAAGTGATCATGACCTAGGAGCAGTGAGGTCTTCGCTGTGGCTGATTCGAACTCCACACAAAGCGTGAGGACTGCCTACTGAGCCACTACCTACTACTGAACAAGACAAGGACGAACTTGGAAAGAGAGAGAAATGGCTAAAACATATCAAAGCAAAGCAATAAAATTATATGAAATGTGTTATTACCAGGAGTACCTTTAATGATACTCATAAAAGCTAACACACTGCATCTATAATACGAAAGAGACTTTTCTAAGCACTTTACATATATTGACGCATTCATCCTCACAACCTTAGTTCTGTAAGGTACGCACGACGGTTTTCTCCAGCCTAAAGACGAAGAAACTGAGGCACGGAGGTGAAGCAATTCGCCCAAGACCACGAGGCTCCTTGGGTCCGTGCTCTTACCCACCACACCGTGCCCCCTCCAAACACCCAGGGACACAACAGTAATAGATGTTATAAAATCTTTCACCTTCACGATGATGGGGAGCATGGGGATTTTTTTTCAGAAGGGAAAGCACTGTACTATGTATGTGAGTGGCCCAAACTTTTTAAAAAACTATACATTAATTTTTAAGGAAACAGCAGGAAGATTTTAAGCATTATATTCCTACATTGTGGAAAATACTCACGTCCTAAGTCCAGCGTTCTCCAATACCAGTTCCTCCAGCCGGTTGGACCTGCTCACCACCCTCAGAATCTGCTCACAGACATCAGCGGACTGTAACAGAAAGCATTCTTTGACCACGTCACGAAGTCTGGAGGAACCTCACACAGATGCAGAGTTCCGATCAAGTCAGCCATGGATTCGGGCACCCCTCTATTCAACAAAACCGGGCCGACCGCCCACGACTGCGCACTGTCAGGCTGGAGGTCCAGGGGAGTCAAGGACATAAAGGGCAAACAGTTGCTGCCTTTCAGAGGGCGCCGCCCGGCAGGACAGCCAGACAAGAACGCAGACAATTATGACAGACTAACAGGCCACTTTAGGGGCATCTGGGTGGCTCAGTCAGTTGAGCGTCCAACTTCAGCTCAGGTCACGGTCTCAAGGTTCGTGGGTTTGAGCCCTGCGTCGGGCTTGTGCTGACAGCTTGGACCCTGGAGCCCGCTTCTGATTCTGTGTCTCCCTTGCTCTCTGCCCCTCCCCCACTCATGTCTGCGCGCCCTCGCTCTCTCACAAAAATAATAAACACTTAAAATTTTTAAAAATAAATAAAGTAAAAGGCCATTTTAGTTGTGCTTAGGCCACTTGAGGCACATCCCAATTTGGGGAAAACCAAAAGGAATTCCCAAAGAAAGTGCCTTCCAGAATGGATAACAAAAGACTAAGTGGTGGCAATAACAGGATGCTGATGATGACCATGCCTTTCCTGAGCTCTTGTCACGAGCCAAGCCCTGAGCGAGCCCTTATGTGGATCTCATTATAAAACTGTTAAGTATGACTATTCCCTTTTTACAGAAGAGAAAGTTAAGGTTTAAAGGCGTCACGGTCTTTAAAAGGGTGGCGGAGTGACCACTGGATAAGCATTTCCTCTGACAATGTTCCCACTAGTAGTCTCTCAAATAAAGGGGGACACGCCCAATGAGACTCTAACACGTGTCAGTAAAAACGAGATTTTGTTAAATTATGTAGTTGTGTTATGTATTTCTGCCAAAATATTTTAAGCGCTCGCATTTAATATGAAATGAAATGCAGAATTATTATGAAACGTCTGAGAAAGATCACAACAACTGAAAGGGCTAATGGACGCAGCACGAGGCTGGAGGGTGTCACGGAAAATGAGGAGTCGTGTCCTGGCTGCAGAACTGTGTGACGCTTTTTTGTTTTACATGTTCCTACGCTAACGTTTTTGTATTTATGTTGTTATGTTTTTATGTTATGACTTTAAAATTATTTATACATTAAAAAGTGATTTTAAAATCTCCTCACAAGTTAGGGTCTCTTTAAATCCTTAGAAAAGGAAAGAGGAGGAGAGGAGAGGAGGGGAGGGGAGGGGAGGGGAGGGAAGGGGAGGGGAGGGGAGGGGAGGGGAGGAGAGGAGAGGAGAGGAGAGGAGAGGAGAGGAGAGGAGAGGAGAGAAGAGAAAGAAGAAAGAAAGAGGAGGGAGGAAGGAAGGAAGAGGTGGGGGGGAGGGAGGGAGGAAGGGGAGGAAGGGATGAAGGGAGGAGGGAGGGAGTTCTGGGTGCTGTGACATACTATAATCAAAGCAGTTTATTTACCTAAAATACCACAACAATTACAGTTCTTTGATTGATGAGATCAGTATCTATCTGAATGGATTAAGCATCATTAGAACAGTCTGAAATGTAACAGAAGTTGGCCAGTGAACATCCTCTAGGAAACATCACAACACCTGAGGCATTTACGTCTTATGTGGTGTTTGATTCCGTTCAGTCTACAATGTTACTTTCCCGTGGTCCCCGACTTACTGCTGTGACCCACAGACTGATGAAGGAAGAGGAAAATTAATTCCCATGGTCCACATGCCTGCAACTCACGTTATGCTGGTGGTGGTGATTTTCACAGTGGTGCCTCCCCTTATCAGAGCAATTCTCTGTCTTAAAATATACAACCAGGTGAACTGAGCTTACTCGGTGTCGGCATGATAAAAAGGGATTGCTTTGACAACGTTTTGTCAGGAATTATCCTAATTTCCAAAAACAATCTATGCTATCATTACCTTTCCAGCGCTACCTCACAGAGCGTCCAGAAAAGCAATTTCCCAAAGCAGGGCTTTCATTTACCCATTGGGTATAATAACTGCAATAAAAATGTATGACAGAAAATGTACAAGAAGTATGCCCAACTTTTCTTTAAAATGCCAGTAGGGGAGACGTATAACACGTCATTTATGTCTACATTAATTTTGTTACTTTTTACTAAGTGCCAAGTACATGAAAAGAATTGTTTTCTGTGCTGAAGAATATATAGCATGAACTTCTTAAAGGGATACACGCACACCCCCACCTAGATGGCAAGTGGCGTGACCACTGCCGTAGTGCCCCCCAAATGTCAACTGCATGCTCCACACCATGCTCACTGGGTTAGGGAGAAGAATATCCTGACACAGTAAGACAACGTGTCGTAAGAGCTTGCATTTAGTTAAAAATCAAAAGTGTGCAGTAAGGGGCACCTGCGTGGCTCCATCGGTTAAGCATCCGACTTTGGATTTCAGCGCAGGTCATGATCTCACAGTTGTGAGATGAGCCCCACGTTGGGCTCCATGCTGAGCACAGAGCCTGCGTAAGAGCCTCTCTTCAAAAAGAAACATACGATAAAAACTAGAGGAATTGCTGTCGGCGACAATCGAACGAATACAAAATAAAGCCATATGGAATTTTTATATCTAAAAGGAACTACATACAACTGGCCCAACCATGCCATTTTTAAAAGATTTTAAAGGACCCCATGATGCCCCCTGACTTGCCTAAATTACAAAATCAAGACCTGAGCAAGACCCCAATCTACTGTGTTTGTAAAGAGTGGAGAATGAGAGACAGAAGCCTGGTCCCGATACAAATCTGGCATAGGACAACAATTCCCTCTGCCCGCTACTTACATGGGGGAGGAGGCCTGCTAGTCGGCGTCACAGGGCCGACAGAAAGCACGTATGACACACTTCCTTGTATGGGAGGCTTCGACTGAGCCAGAAGCCATCTCAACAATCCAGAGAAGTTATACGACTCGAGACAAAGTCACTCCTTTCTGTCAAACACTTTAGGGGCGCCTGGACCTGGGTGGCTCAGTGGGGTAAGCATCCAGCTTCAGCTCAGGTCATGATCTTACGGTCGTGAGTTCGAGTCCCACATCGGGCTCCATGCTGGCAGCGCAGAGCCTGCTTCGTATTCTTGCTCTTTCCTTCTCTCTCTGCCCCTCCTCCATTCAGGCTTTCTCTCAAAATAAATTAATTTTTCAAAAAAAGGCCAAGGAAGGTGGAATACTGTCCGTTCCTCCAATAAGCTGTGTATTAGAAAACGCCCTGAGGCTGCCTACTGCAACAGCCAACAAAGGGGCAAGTAGCTGTTCTTTTTAACTCAGGGCGAAAAACACGAAGAATTGCTATTCCTTTTGAAGACAGAAGGCTGATATCCCAAAGACCCTTTCTCACTGTAAAATACCAAATATTAAAAATTGACACGTGCGTATTTTTGCACGTAAAGGGCAGTGCTCACTGCCTTCACCCCCTGCCCCTCCCCCAGCACACCGCAGCAGGCCTGGGAGCACGTCCATGCCTCGTGCTCCAGGATGGAAATGACTGGGTGCGTGTCTTCATGCCCGAGCACGCGAGGCAAGTGAGTAAGGACATGCCCCGGGGGAAAGCGTGACTGAAGGGCCCACCGATGGCCAGGGCACACTCCTGGAAACGGTGGGTTGGGGCGATTTCCAAAAGTGGGATCTGCATCATCACCTCCTCAGGGCTCCTGTGCCCCATTCTGAAAATCCCCAGCTTACAGGAATGTTTTCATGAGCCCGATAAACTGACTTGGTAGAGAAGCATTGTTCTCCCGGATCCCACAGTCCCTGAGCTGACCTCCTTCGCATTCCCCAGATGGCGCCCCCTCCCACCTGCCATCACGGCTGCCTTTGTCCTTCAAACGGTCCCCACCCCAGCAAGCAGCAAGCAAGCAGAGGCTTCCGTGCCCCAGGTCTCCCTCCCTTCATGCCTTCGGGTCTGTTTCTGGGGACTTCACCTGCCCCTCCCCCCACCCCATCCCTAGCTCCATCACCACTGACCTCAGAAACTCGCCCTGCTTAGCAGAAACACTTTCCATAATTCACACCCCCACACTTGCTCATCTCTCAGCCTCTTTGCTAGTCTGTGAGAGCAGCAACAACAGTTAACGGTTAAAAAAATCCCTGTGGCATGTCAGGGACTGTGTTCAAATCTCTGTCCACATTACTGACTCATCTGATCATCTGTAAATTAGTTACACATGTATTGCTATGTCCAGTCATTTGCTGTCCAAACTGATTTGACATTTATTAGACCAATTTTTGTGGAACAGTATTAGGAGCCATCTACCCTGATAAGCACTGGACAGAGATGATAAGATGTGAGGTCCAGTGAACGCTCAGTAATAGGGTGCAGGACGCCGAGGCCCCGGAATGTCACATAACTTGGCTGAGGTCACACAGCCTTGTACCCGGCGTCAGAATCTGAGACCCAGGTTTGTTTCCAGGCCCACCCTCTTTCTGCACCATGCCGGCTCTCCGTGGACCCCAAGTGAGCTCAGCGCACGCTCATAACGCCTTCAGCCACTCACACTCCAGAAAACTCAGAGAAGGGGCAGCCTGTCCACTAGCAAATCTCAACCCTCCACTTTCTACAGATCCATGTCTCAACCAAAA
This sequence comes from Suricata suricatta, assembly GCF_006229205.1. Taxonomy (NCBI): domain Eukaryota; kingdom Metazoa; phylum Chordata; class Mammalia; order Carnivora; family Herpestidae; genus Suricata; species Suricata suricatta. The sequence continues at coordinate 4,075,632 of NC_043706.1, forward strand.
TCCTACCTCTTCACTGTGAAAACCTTAAGCCCCCAGCTTCCACGCCCTCTGAAGGCTGGAGGCTTGAACGTAAGACTCACCGATAAAACAACCTATAGATGATTTCTCGTCCTAAAATGAAGTTGCAGAAAGCTAACTTATGGATAAGCCTCTGTCCACATGGCTGCTTTGAATGCCGTAGATGATCCCCAACAGGGCGTCTTTTTCTACTGGTAAAAGAGACCAATAATTTCGCTCCCACATACCTTACAGAAACTAACAATTAATTCCCTTTGATTTCACTTCCTTACATATAAATCTGCCCCAAAACTCATCGAGAAAATTAACGTTAATGATCATAACTCAGCCAGACCAACTCGACCTGGTGATGTTTTCCCAAATTCTTAGGAAGGGACACTTTGTGGAGATGGGTAGAGGATAGAAAGGTAAATCCGCTATCGGCAGCTATGCGAATGTAACTTTAATAGTTTCTGCCAACAGAATGAGTGTTCAGGGAAGGCTACGCCAAATGTGTCTTTCTGTTCGTTATCTAAAATTGCCCGAAGCAGCTGAAAACGGGAGGAAGTGCTTCTCCTGAGCATCTCACATGACAAAGTCTGTGAAATGGCATGCAGATCACTGACAGGAAGATACTGGCTCCAGAAAAAAGAACGTACAAACATGCTGAGAAACCACTATGTCTTGACAATTATCGGGCTCCTGAAACTCCGCGGGACTAAGCCGCATTTCCAAGAGCTCCGCTTTCTTACCAGCTTCAGATCCTTAGAGGACAGCTTCGTGAACCACTGGTTGTACTCCAGGGCAGCGATGATGGGGATGAGGTCCCTGGGGGCACAAATAACAAGACACATGAAAGCACCTTTAGGACAGCCATATTGGCACCTTATTTTCCATCTGTGACGTCCACGTTTACTTGTAGTTTCTATTATTCACAAGCACAGCATCGGGCTGAAACTACTTCCAGCACCAGACAACAACTAGTCTCCAGGACAGGTCTTCATGTCCATAAAGCAGAATTCCTAAAGGCTGGAGTTAAATAACCTCCAGAGGGGGTGCTAGAGCCACAGGAAAAGGGACGGGTAGCACTGCCTTCCCAGAGAACCTCCTTGCTCTAAGAGGCACCGTACGTCTAGCTCCATAGTAACAGGTCTTCTTTTTCTTATTTAATTTTTATTTATTTTTGAGAGAGAGAGACAGAGAGACAGAAAGTGAGTGGGGGAGGAACACAGAGAGAGAGGGAAACACAGAATCGGAAGCAGGCTCAAGGCTCTGAGCAGTCAGCACAGAGCCCGACACGGGGCTCAAACTCATGAACCGCAAGATCATCACCTGAGCTGAAGTCGGACACGTAACGGGCTGAGCCACCCAGATGCCCCAACAAGTCTTTTTCTTTAACCATCGAGAATGTCATATACAGTTTACCCCTGACCAATATAGCTTTGAACTGCATGGATTTTTTACCTAATAAAAAAAGTACAGTATTCTAAATGGATCTTCTCTTCCTTATGACTTCCTTAATAACATTCTTTCCTCTAGTTTACTTCATCGTAGGAACATATCATACATATACAACATATGTGTTAAATACTTGGGTTACTGGTAAGGCTTCTGGTCAACTTAAGTTCCAGGGGAGTCGAGAGCTTGGGATTTTCCCCTGTGAGGGGGAATCGGTGCCCCCACACTCCCACCACCGTACAGAGTCAGCTGTATTCTCCAGGTGTTTATAACGCAAGAACACTGTCTAGCCCCTGCTTGTAGTTCCTAAGACTGACGACACGTAGGAGACAGCCCAGTTGGATTTCTGTCTTATGCTTCCCACAAACTCTTCAGCCACCGAAGGAAGCTACATGCATCAGAGACCTACCTGCATCCTGTTTTTCCAGCCTCGTCCCCCACGACATGCCCCCAGCTCATGCACAAGCCAGGAAGCAGACAAGTCACTACTCATCAAACAAACCACATGATTTCACGAAGTATCGTTTAGTGCTACGTTCACCTCGGAAAACCCAAGCACCCTCCGTGCCCGTATCACACGTCTCCTGTCTGAGCTCCCCTGGGTCTCCCTGTCTGTATCTCTATTTAGCATTAATTTTATTCCGCCTTGGATCATATGGTCGGTATTCAACATTTGGCGCTCACCCTCCCAGGCTGTACGTTCTTTGAAAACCAACCCTCTCTTCCAGTTTCAGCAAGACCATGCTCAGTTATATCCTCCTGGCGTGACACTCAGCAAACACTCAAACTGTTACTGAAACAGAAAAGAAAGGCCGAGGGCGGCGAGGGAGCTGAAATCACGTTATCTCATAGGCTCTGGTGTCGGGCCGCGTGGCAGGCAGGTGACGCAGACTATCGCATTTAACCACGCGTATGGCTTCATCAGACATGGAGGGAGGAGCGCCGGGGGGGCTCAGTCGGTTGAACATCCGACTTGGGCTCAGGTCATGATCTCACGGTTCATGGGTTCCAACCTCGTGTCAGGCTCTGTGCTGACAGCTCACAGGCCGGAGCTGCTTCCGATTCTGTGTCTCCCTCTGTCTCTCTGCCCCTCCCCAGCTCATTAATTCTCTCTCTCTGTCTCTCTCTCTCTCAAATAATAAAAATAAAAAATAAAGGAGAAATGAGTCTCTGCAGGTAGTGGAGAAAAACAATGGCTCATCTCAGTCACGTGGTTCCATATGCCTCTGTCCAACTGAAAAACCTCTTTAATAATTTGGCTGAAGTTGTAGATTTAAATCCATGAGCAGCAACAACCCTTCCCACAGTCCCCACCCCCTGTGCCCACTCTGCACCGGCCACGTGCAGGACCCGATGCCAACTGCTCCCCTGCACTCTGGTGACAGTCACGTCCCTGAGGGCAAATGGCAGCTTTCTACACACTTGGTTCAAGCGTGGTCCCTGATGCTTCCCCACCTCACACTTGGGTCAGGAGCGCTCCCCGACGCCTCCCCACTCAGGAACTGCGGCAGCTCATTTGCCTCCTGTCTCCTTGTGACTTCATGTCAAGCAGGGACTACGCTTCAGAACCTCTTTATTATGTGTGCTAGTCTGTCACCTGATTTGAAGTACAGCTGACTTTTGTCACAATGAAGTGGTTCTCGGGAACTGAAGAGCGCATCATTTACAGAAGCAGCTTTTTACATTGTCACAGGGGAGGGGACATGCACAAACCCTAAAAAGGCAACGCAGGCTCCACAAGTGAAGCTAGAAGAATCTAGGCAGAAGGAATGGTCAACAGAGCAAGGTGTGGCTTAGTCAGAGAGTTTTTAGATCCAACATCAAAAGCACGATCCGTAAAAGGAAAACTCGGTAAACTGGAAGATCTGCAAATCACATTTCTAACGAGGAACTTGGTATCCGAATGTATGAAGAAGTTAATAAGAAACAACCAAGTTTTTTAAAATAAGCAAAAATCTAAACAGGTATTTCATCAAAAAAGATCTATCAATGGCAAAGAAGTACATAAAACAATGTCTGAGATTACTAACCATTAAAGAAATGCAATTTAAAGCCAAAACAAGATGCCACTACAAACTGAGTAAATTGCTAAAAAAAAAAAAAATAATAATGTCAGGCAACTGAAACCTGGTATGTCGCTTATGGGAACCCGAATGACACACTTGACGTGGAAACTGGTCTGACAGACTCTGTGAAGTTCTTACGGTCTACACTGACCATAAGATCCAGCAATCTCAGTCCTAGGTCCTCAACCAAGAGAAATAAAAATGTGCACTTACACAAAAACAAAAACATTGTTTACAATGGCTGTATCGTCACTGTCAGACACTGGAGACAACACCCGTGCCTTCCCCTGAGGCCGCGGGACTTCCACTGGAGGTAAGAAAAGGCAACAATATGGCGCCTGCTGAACTCCTTCCGGTGCGCTCGCCCAGGGAATCCAGCTGCCTCGCTCTGAGAAAGTCCAGGCCATGCGGAAAGGCCACAGCAAAGCGTCCAGCAGACCACCAGACATGTGACTGAGGGAGCCTTCCAGATGGTTCCCAACCCAGCCCACGTCCAGCTGTAACTGTTGAAAGAGCCCAACCAGAAACCACCTTATGGAGCCAGATCAAGCCCCAAACTGTGACAGAGAATTGAAAGTGACCACTCCAGCCATAGCCCATTTCCATCCAGCAACAGATAACCAGAGAGAGCGCTTAGTATCTAGAAATAAGGCCCGAACGCTAAGGAAACGGGACTATTGACAGGGTGCCCATGAAAAGCTTTTAAGCAGAGATGTTTCAGGAGGTTAATGGTTTCAGCAATGTCGGTAGGATGTATCAGAGGAAGGGGACAACTTCCATTATTCAGGCAAGAGGGCCTGGAGGCAGGAGAGAAGCTAAGGCGGAGAGCGGTCCAGAGGCTAGAACCAGAGCCACGGCAAAATACAGTACTTTTTTCTGAAATTGGTTAAAGAGCTAATACAACCCCAAATGAAACATGCACACTTTTATAATGAAACTATAAATATAAGGACCGTTAGCGTAACTGTTAGGTCCGGGTACGGTAGGAACGCAGGGGGAACTGACTGAAAACGGATTCATTAAAGTCTTCTTTGGAGAGACAAGAGCCTGTTTCTAGACCTAAACGGAGAACATGGTGGTTGACTCTACTATGATTCGCATCCGGTACACAGAACTGCGAACTTTTCTCTACGTAAACAACCATAAGAATGGACTTCACAGCATTAGTCAACCTAGTCAGCAAGCTAACCCAAATACCCGCTTAGCAGCGGGATGCGTAAGTTGCAGAATGGTCACAACTGGAATACAAAACAAACACAGACGTAAATAAAACTAGAGGTCCAGACAACAATACGTAAAACCTCCATTTCTCACGTCCAAAGCTCCTCTCACCCGCCTGGACTGTGTGGGGAACAGGGGGCTTCAAGTCTGAGAAGCACGCATCCAGGAACACTTCGGCAAACGCAGAGAAAAGTCAAGGTCTGAACTGAGTGACATTTAGGATTCCGAGATCTGTTCTTCTCAGAACATCTAAGTCACCGGGCCAGCCACGGCACAGAGGCCTAGTTTCCAGGACACGCCATCTAAATATAATAAACTATCACCAATAATGACCAAAACTGGTATATCTTGCCTCCACAGGAAATACTCAAGACCGGACATAAATAATTTCACTCCCAAGAGTTCATTTTCCTGGACGGCTTTCTAAGAACACAGTAATAAGTGGCTAGATAAACAAACACAGGATAACTCAGTCATTCATGTGGGCCTCCCAACCGCTGTGCCAAGGACACCTCACTGCAGAGAGCTCCCTGGACTTTCCTGGTGGGGTCTGTGCCACTCAGAACCAAGCCGTCCTCAGGTTTTCACTAAGCACCCCTGGGGTTACACTACACAATGTAAAAGTTTCAAACACCAACGCTTGTCGTCTTGACTATTTCCCCTTGGTGACAGCTTGTTACCATCATCTACGGGACCAATCCTGCATCCCACTGTGCTCTGCCTTCATCTGCTAAGACACTCTGAATTGCCACCTGACTTCTGACCTGAAGAGCAAAGTCACCCTTGAAGAGCTACAGCAGGGCAGGGAACCCTCTCCTGAGTCTTGGCAACGCGGCAACAGAATATTCTCTGGTCATTTCCATAGGACGCTTCTACCACTTCCTTAAAATGGGAACAAAGACATTTTTAGGCTCCAAACCCTGAGGAGGAAGACCCAGTGTTAATGCCCTGTGGAGTCACAGAGCAGAATCTCTTCCTACACTCCGCTGAAGAGAGAGAAGACAATCAATATTCCGTAGCTTTCCCCGTGATATAAACGTATTCCACGCAGTTATTCATTGCTGTGGTGGTTGTTACTCCAGCCGTGGGCTGGGGTTTGTAATGCAAGTTGAGATCCTTATGTCTCATCTCAGTTGGCAACTCTGAATGATCCAAACCTTCCCTTAAAACTCACATGTAGGGGCACCTGGGTGGCACACTTGGTTAAGTGTCCGACTTCAGCTCAGGTCATGATCTCATGGTTCATGAGTTCAAGGCTCACACTGGGCTCTGCACTGACAGCTCAGAGGTTGGACCCTGCTTCGGATTCTGTCTCCCTCTCTCTCTGCCATTCCTCTCCTTGCGCTCTGTCTCTGCCTCTCTCTCAAAAATAAGTAAATGTTTAAAAAAAGTAAAAAAAAAATGTACCTAGGGACACCTGGGAGGTTCAGTCAGTTGAGTGTCATGACTTGGGTCATGATCTCACAGTTTGTGAGTTCAAGCCCCACGTTGGGGCTGTGCTGACAGCTCAGAGCCGGAAGCCTGTCTCCATCTCTCTCTGCCTTTCCTCCACTCACACACAGTCTCTTTCTCTCTCTTTCAAAAATAAATTAAATTAAAAAAAACCTTCAAATATACCAAGTTTTTCACTTGTTTCCAAAAAATGCAAAATGCCACGATAAAACTGACAAGATAAGGACAGCATCACAGAGAAGATCACGAAGGGAGAGGAATGAAGATGGCGGAGGAGCAGGGCGCCTGGGCTTGTCTGTCCCCGAAACGCGGCTAGATCAGCATCGAGCCATTCGGAACACACAGGAAATCCATCTGAAGGCCAACAGAACAATCTGCAGAATCTGAGGGAGAGAACGTGGCCGCTTCTCTGAACAATCCAACCAAAACACACCTCAGATCTAGCTTCCTTATTTAATTTCCTTAATTGTTAATTTTTTATTTCAGTCTATTTTTATTGTTGTCATTTTTTCTTCCTCCAAACTGACAAGAGGGAGGAATTTACCTCAAAAGAAAGAACAGGAAATAAAGGAAGGCCAGGGATTTAATCGATGTAGATACGAATAAGATGTCTGAACTAGATTTTAAAACAATGATTATAAGCGTACTAGCTGGGCTTGGAAAAAGCAGAGAACACCAGAGAATCCCTTCCTGCAGAGGTAAAAGAACTAAAATCTAGTCAGGCTGAAATTAAAAATGCTATAACCAAGATGCAAACCAAAATGGAGGCCATAAAAACAAGGCTGGATGAGGCAGAAGAGTGAATCAATGATATCTATAAGATAAAATTATGGAAGATAATGAAACTGAAAAGAAGAGGGAAACAAAGGCAACAGATCACAGAGGCAAACTTAGGGAACTCAGTGATTTATTGAAACATAAGAATATTCGTATCATAGGGGTTCCAGAAGATGAAGAGAGAGAAAAGAGAGCAGAAGGTTTATGTGAGCAGATTCTGGCGGAAAACTTCCTTTATCTAGGGAAGGACACAGACATCAAATCCAAGCAGCACAAAGAACTCTCATTAAATGCAACAAAAGCTGGCCATCACCAAGACATAGTCAAAATCTCATATTACACAGAAAATGAAAGAATTCTGAAAGCATCAAAGGGAAAAAAAGTCCTTAACCTAAAAGAGAAGATAGATCAGGTTCACAGCAGATCTGTCCACAGATACTTGGCAGGCCAGAAAGGCATGGCAGGATATATTCAATGTTCTAAATCGAAAAAAATATGCAGCTAAGAATACTCTATCCAGAAAGGCTGTCATTCAAAACAGAAGGCGAGAACAAGAGTTTTCCAGACAAAGAAAAAGCCAAAGGAGTTGTGACCATTAAACCATCCCTACATGAAATTTTAAGGGGGACTCTTTGAGTGCAGAAAAAAAAATACCAAAAGTAACAAAGATTAGAAAGGACCAGAGAATATCACCAGAAACACCAACTCTACAGGCAACATAATGGTAATAAATTCATATCTTTTACAACAATCACTCTAAATATAAAAAGACTAAATGCTCCCATCAAAAGACATAGGGTATCAGAATGGATAAAAAAAAAATAAACCAAGATCCATGTATATGTTGCCTACAAGAGACTCATTTTAGATCTAAAGACACCTGCAGAGGGCAAGTGAGAGGATGGAGAAAGGTCTATCATGCTAATGGTCGCAGAAAAAAAAAAACACACCAGAGTAGCTGAATTGTATCAGACGAACTAGTCTTTAAAACAAAGACCATCGGGGCGCCTGGGTGGCTCAGTCACTTAAGTGTCCACCTTCAGCTCAGGTCATGATCTCACAGTTCATGAGTTCAAGCCCCACACTGGGCACTCTGCTGTAAGTACAGACTCCGCCTCAGATCCTCTCTCCCCCTTTCTCGCTGCCCCAGCCCAAAAATAAACATTAAAACAAAGACTGTAACAAGAGATGAAGAAAGGCATTATATCACAATTAAGAAGTCTGTCTATCAAGAAGATCTAACAATTGTAAAAATATTTGCCCCGAACATGAAAGCACTCAAATATATAAATCAATTAATTACAAACATAAAGAAACTCATTGATAATAACTTACAGCAATGGACAGATCATCTAAGCAGAAATCAACAAGGAAACAATGACATTGAATGACACACTGGACTGGATGGACTTAACAGATATATTAAAAACATTTCATCCTAAAGCACCAGAATACACATTCTTCTCAAGCGCACATGGAACATTCTCCGGAAGAGATCACAGACTGGGACACGAATCAGCCCTCAATGAGTACAAAAGATCAAGCCCACACCATGTGTATTTTCATATCACAACACTATGAAACTTGAAGTTGAAGAGAAGAAAAAACTTGGAAAGCCCTCAAATACATGAAGGCTAAAGAACATCCTACTAAAGAATGAATGGGTTAATCAGGAAATTAAAGAAGAATTAAAAAATTCATGGAAACAAATGAAAATGAAAATACAACAGTCCAAAATCTTTGGGATGCAGCAAAGGCAGTCCTAAGAGGAAGGTTCTATGCAGTTCAGGCCTATCTCAAGAAAAAAGAAAGGTACCAAATGCACAACTTAACCTTACACCTAAAGGAACTAAAAAAGGGACAGCAAATAGGGTGCCTGGGTGGCTCAGTCAGTTAAGTGTCCAAATTTGGCTTAGGTCAGGATCTCACAGTCTGAGTGTTCAAGCCCCACATCAGGCTCTGTGCTGACAGCTCAGAGCCTAGAGCCTGCTTCAAATTCTGTGTCTCCCTCTCTTTCTGCCACCCCCCCATGCTCTCTCTCTCTCTGTCTCTCAAAAATGAATAAACATTTAAAAAAAGAAAAGAAAAAGGACAGTAAGTAAAGCCTAAAGCCAGCAGAAGAAGAGCAATAATAAAGATTAGAACAGAAATAAGTGATATAGAAACTTAAAAAAATAGAACAGATTAATGAAACAAAGGCCAAGTTCTCTGAAAGAATCAGCAAAACTGATAACCCCCTAGCCAGAGTTACCAAAAGGAAAGAGAAAGGAACCCAAATAGGCAAAAATCACAAATGAAAGGGGAGAGATCACAATCAACACAGAAATAGAAAAAATTTTGAGAGAATACCATAAAAGACTATATATCGACAAACTGGGCAATCTGGAAGAAATGGACGAATTCCTAGAAACTCACAAACTACCAAAACAGAAAGAGGAAGAAACCAAAAATTTGAACAGATCCATTATCAACAAAGAAATTCAATCAGTAATCAAAAATCTCCCAAAAAACAAGAGTCCTAGGCCAGATGGCTTCCCAGGGGAACTCTATCAGACATTTAAACAAGAGTTACTACCTATTCCAAAACATAGAACTGGAAGGAAAACTTCCAAACTCATTCTATGAAGCCAGAATTACTTTGATTCCAAAATTAGACAAAGATCCCACTGAAAAAGGAGAATTATAGGCCAATATCCCTGATGAACCTGGATGCAAAAAAATTGTCACAAGATACTAGCAAATCAAATTCAACAGTACATTAAAAGAATTACGCATGATGATCAGGTGGGATCTATTCCTGGGCTGCAGGGCTGGTTCAATATTTGCAAATCCATCAACGTGATACACCACATTAACAGAAGAAAGGATAAGAACCATATGATCCTGTGAAAAGATGCAGAAAACACATGTGATGAAATACAGCATCCATTCTTGGTACAAACCCTCAACAAAGTAGGGAAACATGGAACGTACCTCAACACTATAAAGGCCAGATATGAAAGACCCACAGCTAAAGTCATCCTCAAGGGGAAAAGCTGAGAGCCTTTCCCGTATGGTCAGGAAAACGACAAGGCCATCCACTCTTACCACTGTTATTCCTACCCTCGGCAATCAAACAACAAAAGTAAGAAAAGGCACCCAAATGGATAAGGAAGAAGTCAAATTTTCACTCTTCACAGATGACATGATACCCAATGTAGAAAACCTGAAAGACTCCACCAAATAATTGCTAGAACAAATACATGAATTCTACAAAGTCACAGGATATAAAATCAACATGCAGAAATTTCTATACACCAGTAACAGAGCAGCAGAAAGAAAACTCAAGGAATCGATCCCATTTGCAATTGCACCAAAACCAGTAAGATACTTAAGAAGAAACCTAACCAAAGAGGTAAAAGATCTGTAGTCTGGAAACTATAGAATGTTTATGAAAGTAATTGAAGATACAAAGAATTGGAAAAACATTCCATGCTCATGGATTGGAAGAACATTGTTAAAATGTCTATACTACCCAAAGCAAACCAAACATTTAATGCAATCCCTATCAAAACCAACAGCATTTTTTGCACATCTAGAACAAACAATCCTAAATTTGTATGGAACCAAGAAATAACCCAAATAGCCAAAGCAATGTTGAAAAAGAAAAGCAAAGAGGAGGCATTAAAATTTCAGATTTCAAGCTATATTACAAAACTGTGATCATCAAGACAGTATGGCACTGGCACAAAAACAGACATAGATCAGTGGAACAGAACAGAAAACCCAGAAATGGACCCACAACTATATAGTCAACTCACCTTCAACAAAGGAGGAAAGACTGTCCAATGGAAGAAAGACAGTCTCTTCAACAAATGGTGTTGGGAAAACTACACGGTGACATGCAGAAGAATGAAAATGGACTACTTTCTTAGACCCTAAACAAAAGAAATTCAAAATGAATGAAAGACCTACACATAAGACAGGAAGCCATCAAAATCCTAGAGGAGAACACAGGCAGCAACCTCTTTGACCTCAGCCATTGTAACTTCTTACTAGATATGTCACTGAAGGCAAGGGAAACAAAAGCAAACATGAATTATTGGGACCTCATCAAGATAAAAAGCTTTTGCAGTGAAGGAAACCAACAAAACTAAAAGACAGCCTCTGAAATGGGAGAAAATATTTGCAAACAACATATCTGATTAAGATCTAAAATCTATTTTAAAAAAAAACTTATCAAATTCAAAACCCAAAAAAACAAATAACCCAGTGAAGACATACGCAAACTACACAAACAGACACTTTTCCAAAGAGGACATCCAGATGGCCAAACAGACACAGGAAAAGATGCTCAACATCACTCATCATCAGGGAAATACAAATCAAAACCCCAATGAGATACCACCTCACACCTGTCAGAATGGTTAAAATGAACAACACAAGAAACCACAGGCATTCACAAGAATGTGGAAAAGGGAAATCCTCTTGCACTGCTGATGGGAATGCAAACTGGTACAGCCACTCTGGAGAACAGTATGGAATTTCCTCAAGTAACTAATAATAGAAATGCCCTACAATCCAGCAATTGTACACTATTAGGTATTTTCCCAAAAGATATAAAAATATACATTCAAAGGGGTACATGCACCCCAATGTTTATAGCAGTCTTATCAACAATAGCCAAACTATGGAGAGAGCCCAAATGTCCATCAACTGATGAATGGATAAAGATGTCGTGTGTGCATTACAATGGAATATCACTCTGCCACCAGAAAGAACGAAATCTTGCCATTTGCAATGACGTGGGTGTACCCAGAACGTATTATGCTAAGCAAAATAAGTCAACCAGGGAAAGACCAACACCATGATTTCACTCATATGTGGAATTTAAAGAAAAAAAAAAAACAATGAGCATACAGGAAGGAAGGGGAAGGAAGGGGAGAGGGAAACAAACCACAGAAGACTCTTAAAGATAGAGAACAAAATGAGGGTTGATGGAGGGAGGAGGGTGGGGGATGGGCCACATGGTGATGGGTACTAAGGAGGGCACTTGTGACGAGCTAGGTGTTGTTAAAAGTGATGAATCACTGAAGTCCACTCCTGTAACCAATATTGCACAATATGTTAACTAGCTAAAATTTAAATTAAAGAGAAGATCATGAACTAGCCTCTGGACATGCCAAATTTTCTGTAATATAGGGATTTTGTGTCTCTCTTTCCCTTTCAAATAAGAAAACTGGCCACTTCATATAGTTGTTTATTTTAGAAGGAGGCAGGTCTTTTAGAATATAAAGCAGCAAGCATTTATTTAAATATTTTCTGTACCAATAGTAAGTGTTTTAGATCTATGAATCCATGCAGTCCTCACAATAACCCCAGGAGGGAGGCACTACTACCATTCACGTGGTTTCACAGATGGAAACTTCCAAGACCTGGGGAGGTTTGAGAGAGGCCGGATCACACAGGGCTGGTCGGGGCGGAGCCGGGCCCCAGCCCAACCGGTGCGACTCCCACCTCCCACAGCCGCGCTCTACCCACCGCCGCCCCTCTACCCACCGCCGCCCCTCTACCCACCGCCATGCTGTACCCACCGCCGCCCCTCTACCCGCCGCCGCCGCTCTACCCGCCGCCGCCCCTCTACCCGCCGCCGCCCCTCTACCCACCGCCACGCTCTACCCACCGCCGCCCCTCTACCCACCGCCACGCTCTACCCACTGCCGCCCCTCTACCCACCACCACGCTGTACCCACCGCCACCCCTCTACCCACCGCCACGCTCTACCCACCGCCATGCTCTACCCACGGCGCTCTCATCTCACAGAGTACTCTCCCTGCCTTCACACTGCTCTACAGTGAGGCCAGGGCGGTGCGGCCGTGGGATTTTAGATCGAAGACTCCAAACCCTAACCATCATATTCAACTATTCACTTCGTTGCTCTTTGGAAAGTCAATAATAACGTGTTTCCTGAAGTGATTTCTCAAATAACGACCGCACTCTTGTTGGTTTGGATATTAAAAATAAACTGCTAATGGTGAGGGACTATTTCAAAAAGTCAAAATGCTATGCAGAAACAAAGAAGTTGGCAAGTGATTTAGGCTCTAAGTCACTTGCCTAATTCCTTGCTACTCTAGATTCTAGATCACCCACTGAATAACAGTTGTTAAACCTCATCCTTCTGCTCTGCAGGGCTTTGTAAGAATTCAATTTTTCCAATTATTTTTGGGCCAAATTTCCCTCCTTACTCTCGTGTCCCTGCCTGCCTCCTCCTCTCTGAAACTGTAAAAACACTGTGGTTCTTAAATAGACAGTGTGAGACTCTCCAAAAAGGCGGTAAAAAATGAAAATAACTGACAGATATAAAGAATGCCTAGCAAGCCCCATAATCTACAAAGTGGGACAAGTTCAAAGGTAAAGGGTAATAATCCAACGGGTGACATGGTGATTATTGGTAGTATATCCACACAGCACAGGAGTAAAGATTTCCCTCTAACAAATCCAACAAACATTCAGAGGCTCAAAGGAGGGGTTACTCGGGAGAATGCACCTTTCTACATGTACCTTTACCTTACCGCCCCGCACCCTTCTACCCGCACACGAGGGAACGTGTGTTCTGAAAGGCGGGTTAAATTCCGACCCACAGTAGTATCTTCCTAACATCCATTTGAGAGCCTTTAAGGGGATAATTTAGACTTTTCTCCTTTATATCTAGTTTGAAAATGGAAGTTGGAGGGCTTTAAAAAGTTTCAAATGTTGTGGATCAGCTATTCCTTCCTGTTTTGCTAACACACGTAGAGGTGTGTCCAGTCTGTCATTGAAGGATTGGTGAGGCCACTCACACACTGACTCTGGAAGGTACAGAGCTGGTCCCTAAATGTTCTGCTCATTCCTTTCTGACTGAACAATAGTTTAGCACAAACCTCCCCCAAATCTGTGTGTTTTTCTGTAAATGACATATATGTCCCACAATATCATGCTCAGTATAAAACATACTCTTGTACAAATAAAATGGATGCAAAATAAACATAAAGCAAGTTCCACTGTTTCCTCCACGTGCCCTAAAGGATCATCAACTCATATATCCGAGTCCATCTGACCCCGGTCAGACCTGCTTACGGAAATGTTCGCAGACATTCTGGAAAGGAAAACACGAGCTGGTGCTCTTCACACCCGGCCCCACACTCCCAACAGCATTTCTTCCTTTTGAAATGAGAGTGGGAATAAAGAGGTAGAGCCTAGATCAGGAAAGAATGACACCAATGCCCTTGGGACTACCTTGATAAACATTAATCCCCGCTCAAAACTCTTCCTGAAAGCATCAGCCTCAAGAATGTCACTTCGATGAGTAAGAAACAGGAAAACACGCACGCACGAGTCTGAAGGGAATAAGCTGCCGGCTGGGCTCTCATGGGCCAAGTTCAAGTTCAGTGATGCATGTCATTGCGTCTTCAGAGGACTGACGAGATTAGCTCATCTTACAAATCTTCTGGGAGCAAGAAAAATTGACACATCGTCGAAAGCTATACCTTCTCTTCGCCTGCCCCCCGCACCCCGCCATTCCCCGCCCGTGCAAATCACATGTCAGCTCACAGACCTTTGAGAGGTCCTGTGACAAACGTACGGAAAAGCCTTTTCCAAGCTACGCCTCTTTTTGGCTCATCGGTATCTAAAGCAGAACACATTTTAAGAACATACTCAAATAAAATTTTGGAAGCTATAGCTGACAAGCGCGTGGGCACTTTCCCGAGCACAGTGCTTCCTAACCGCTCTTCTCCAGGGAGGGCCTGGATGGCCGGAGCACACACACAGTCATCCCCCTCGGGGATGCTTGGTCAGGAGCAACAGAGCCTCTGGTCCTCCGTGCAGTTCTGACACAGCCTTTTAGCTGCTTAGTTGCCCATGACGGCATTCAAGTTGCTCGTAATCTACCCTGAAGCCCCGTGACAGACCCCGAAGACTGGAGGGAGGCAGCTGAGGATGCACAAACACAGAGGCAGTTGTAAAGGAAAGAGAGCTCCTGGAAGGCTCGGAAGCGGCCTCAGGACGCTGCACACATTTCCCCCATTTCTCAGTCTGTGGGGGTCACGTGATATGAGGGTCACGGTGTCCTAATGATGACTATGTGTCTCGAAGAGCAGATCCCGGGCAAATCAGAACAGTGACATGAGGAGGGTCCGTCTGATGACAGCGATGACTGCCAGGTCCCTAGAGCCGCACCTCTCAGTCTATCTCCCCGGGGTGCCGAAGGGGATCCCATGGGCACAGACTGTTTCCTCCGTCCCTGTGCTCCATGTGAGAAAAGCCGCCGAAACCGTGTTCAGTCTTCCTATCATCAGACCTGCAACATTACCATCAATGCCACACACACGACCCAAACCTCCCGATTGGGAGAAGCTGAAGAGAACGGTAGTACACACACTCCTGGATGCAGGAGATGCCGGCCTGGGTGAGGGAACTGAAAGGAACACATAGAATTTCCAGGAATCCAGAGAGGATGCAGCCACGGATTGGAGTAGGTAGCAGAGAGCACAACCAGGCTAAGAATGTGAATCCTCTAATGACTGCCAGCCTGCGTATGGCAAAGAGTGTTTGAGTAATCCAGTCAGCTTTTAAAATATAATCCATAATCCCCCTCCCTCCCAGGATTCTGGTCTGCTTCCCTAGGGCAGCTCAGTGCCCTTGAAAATCCTTTGTTCTGAGCCACCGGTTGACCCTAGGGCATCACATCACACGACACGAACAAGACAGACGCAACCTGGCCCCAGAGACCTTCTGTCCCAGGACCACTAATGATTTTAGAGACTCTTATGAAAGGATGTGTCTAAGTGTGAGGACTGGAATGAAAAGATAAAGCGTTGAATGACGGCCAACCGGGAATTACGTTCCAATAGAGCTAATGGGAGCCAACGGCCACATGGGAAAACGCAGCCACGCGTGTGAGAATCACTGCCCACTTGCCAACAAGCTCCGGCACAACACGTGATTCGTGGGCTCCCTCCTCCTGCCCCTCCAGTGTGCCTCGTTCCCCCATTCTCTTCTCCACAATTCATACCCAAAGGAGAAAATAACATTTTTGTAAAACCTCTCAAATTCAGAGTGTGACCCATATCGCACTCAAACTGGGCCACTATGAATCCTTCCAAACTACGGTGCCACTTAAGTACAGACTATCCCTTAATGGATAAGTCTGCTCAGACTCTAACGTACAGAAATGTTCATCCAATACACTGCTGTAAAACAGGCTATCCAACAGCCCAGGCCTCATTATATAGAGGCTTGTGCTAATCATGATAGGAAGAATCATGGGGGAAAAACTAAATCCTCGAGATAGAGGGAATAAACTTCGAAGATTAGCGCAAGAGACAGAGTTCGGAAGAAAGTCCGAGTATTGAGGCATTAGTAGGAGAGGGGACGTCTAGAGCAGTGAGCCCCACTCTTACTAAGCCCATTGCAATTTAAAAAACTTGCAAAAAAAAGCTTTGAGAACTAATCTTTTCATAGTTATTATATACAAAATACAACAGTAATGTGTTGTATATTAAACAAAGATAGAAATTTTAAAATGAGTCAGCAATAAATATAAATAGAAGCTCTAATATTTTTTATCGCTGATCTTGCATTTTTCTTTGGGTATATACATCCCACATGAGAAGCCACTGACCTAGAGAAGAGGCCAGCAATCCACAGCCCACAGAGCATAGGTCTGTAAATAAAGTTTTATTGGAACACAGTCACACGCGTTCAATCATATGTCATCTAGAGCCGCTTCTGAGCATTAACAGTGGTGGCACAGGATTGCAACAGGGGTGGTCTGCCCCGTGAAGCCTAAAACATTTACTATCTGGCCCTTTACAGGAAAAATTTTCCACCTACTGATCTAGCCTCAGTAATGACAAAGTCCCTCTAGCCCTTTACCAAGTAGGAAAAGTAAATGATTACTAATGCAGTGTTTTCTGACAAAATGAAAATTCTCCAGCTAAGGAATTCGGAAAAATCTGTTTGTAGGAAAATTCTAAGTTTTGACAAGGTTTCTCAATGGTGGATAGGACCCTACATATTTCTACATATTTCAAGTAAGTGTACTTAGTAGCTTCCCCAGATACAATTTCCCTCTGTGGACAGATCAATCACCAAAGCGAGCGCAGTGGATAAGCAGGAAAATGGCACTGACGCTACACATAGCCGATCCGTGGTGTAGCTACACCATGAGAGGTGTAACCAAGGAAGCCGGAGAAACACCTCAAGCTGCCCTTCAGGTGTCTTTACTCCAAGTACGGTCCACGGACCCCTGGGGAACCCCAAGACTCCTTCAGGGGCCTCCCAAGTTCAAAAGTGCTTTCATAATAACCCTAAAACAAATTGTCCCTTATGCCATGTGGACGTCTGTGCGGAGCGTATAAAAATGACAGCAGGGCAAACCCCTGGCTCCTTAGCAGGAATCAACACGGCCGTGCCGGGCTGGGACAACCGTCACTGTAATTCATTACCGCCGCACACCCGGCTTCTCCCAACAGCTGCCAGGTTCATCTAGGAACGCCCCTGGGGAGCCCGGGTGGCACACTCAGTTGACCGTCCAACTCTTGATCTCAGCTCAGGCCACCATCTCACGGGTCCATGAGTTCAAGCCCTGTGTCGGGCTCTGTGCTGACGGCACACAGCCTGCTTGGGATTCTGTCTCCCTCCCTTTCTGCCCCTCCTCAGTGTGTGTTCTCTAGCTCTCTAAAAGTAAATAAATAAACTTAAAAAAAAGAAAAAAGAAAAAGAAAAAGCTGGGGCGCCTGGGTGGCTCAGTCAGTGAGGCATCCAACTCTTGACTTTGGCTCGGGACATGATCTCATCATCTGTGAGTTCCAGCCCCATGCCAGGCTCTGTGTTGGCAGCTCATGGCCTGCTTGGGATTCTCTCTCTCTCTCTCTCTCTCTCTCTCTTTCTCTGCCCCTCCCTCACTCATGCTGTCTCTCTGTCAAAAAAGAAAAAAAAAACTTTAAAAAGAGAAAAACTAATGCCCTTGATGAAGTAAAAAGTACTCATTTTATTAAATCTTAGCCCTTGAGTACACGCCTCCGTGACAAGACAGAAACAAGTACAAAATGCTTCCTCTCTCGACCGAAGGGGTCATACTGTCAAGGTGACAGGTCTGCGTGGTGGAGACAGAAGCAGGACTCGCTCCCTTTCCTCATGGAACACCATGAACACCATGAAAAACAATGACCAAGTACGGCTAATTCAGACATGGGATTTAGCGGATATTTCCTCTAAAGTGTAAAAAGTTAGCTAGTACCTTCAAAACTTACTATTTTTCCAACAGTAAAGTTGTAGCTTTAAAGAAAACGTCAGAATTCGGGGAGACTTTTATCTGCCACTATGAGCCTGACAGCTTCGCTGCGCAGACTTTCTGACAAGATCGTCAGTTAACAAATGTCTTCTTTTCTCCCTGTGGTACAAGAGCAAAATACCTGCACACTACGCGTAACTCAGTGAGCCAGTAAGTTCTAAATGAACAATGGAGAATGCTACAAAACCATCTAGGGGTAGGATCAGTTCAAAGTACAAGATGGACGGAATGGATTTGTTTCATTTTGAGAGAGAAAGAGACAGCAAGAGTGCGTGCACTCAAGCAGGGGAGGGGCAGGGAGCAAGGAGAGAGAGTCTCGGGCAGGCTCTGCGCTGCCAGCATGGAGCCCGATGTGGGGCTCAATCTCACGAACCATGAGATCATGACCTGAGCTGAAATCAAGAGTCAGATGCTCAACCAGCTGAGCCCCCAGGGGCTCCAAGTCCGCTGATCCGGTTTTAGGTTCCACGCTGCCCTGGTCCTTAGGAAGCCATCACTTGGTAGTCGCGGTGAAGTCTCCAGGAAGGAAATCCCAGTTAGGCGGAGAGGCACCAACAACTCTCCCTCATCTGACTACACATCCGCGTCAGCCTGGATTCTCCAAACGTACTTCCGCCAACGCCAGCCATCGCCACAGCGCCAGCAGAAGCAGGCAGGCCAACCGGCTGCTTCCCAGCAAGTCAGAAGTTGGAGGTCAGCACCCGGATGAAGCCACTCTTCCGGCTGACGTATTTTGTCCCGGTAAATAGTTACGTTTCGTGAAAATGGTACCTACGCTAGCATGTCATGGGTTAACCAACCTTCTTAAAGGAATTCATAAATGTTTTAGTTTAATTTCTCATCAATCCCAAAAGATAGAACCCACATAAACAAAGGCTCAATCATCTTCAGGGCCTGCCCCTGTGAAGGGATCCCGGGGCCAAGCACACGGAGATCGATGCCATAGCCCACCCACATCTCCTAGCCTACACACAATTTCCTGTTTTTATGGGAAAAGCCCTGCAGAGTAAGGATTTTTCCCTTTTTTGTTTCTCAGTTCGTTTTTTCAGGAGTTACCCAGGAGGCACCCCACAGGCAGGATGCAAATCCACGCTCAGGGACCCGGGGCTTCAGGCCTGGCCCCGCCTCACCTCGCCGCCCTCGTAAGCCCCCGCGCTGCAGAGAGGGCTCCCCGGGTGTGTTCTCTGCTCCGTTCTGTTGGCTAGAACTCTTCGGGGACCCCTGTACATCCTGGGTCCTCCTGCCAGATAGGTGGGAAGATAACTTGAAGTGGCACTTTTCAGGCCACGATATGCACTCCAACTGGGCGCACAGCATGAGAGGTAGAGGCACGCGGCCAGGACCCGCTCTCGGCCGGACAGCGGGGACAGATGCGCTGGACTGAGGTTTGCCGCAGGGGGACTGATGTCTGCCACTTAAAGAAGTCGCAGCACGCCCAGGGCGGAGGAGGCCAGGACGCCCCACAAGGACACAGGGGCACCGCTCCACCTCATCAGGGAGCAAAACATCGGTGACGGACTGAACCAAGCTCCTTCCCCGGGGCTCAACCCACTGGCCACGGCCCTAAACACATGAAAGTCAAGATCTTAAACCCTACAAGCCTCTCAAATAACGAGGATTCACAGCTCCATTACCACCATCAGAAGGAAGGTATCGGCAAACCTGTTCCCACCAACGTATGCACGCCGGGAGCCAGTCCCCAATTCATCAAGCCACTGTCCACCGAAAGTCATTTCTCAGGATCGCAGCATAAAATTGCCTCCTAGAAAAATGTTCTAATGGCAACAACCAGGCAAAAAAAAAAGTACTATGTTATATATATTACACACGCAGGGCAGATGATTAAATAGACTTTTGTAACCAGTTTAAGAACCTCAGAATTATATTATTTCCACAGTTTCTAACTCTGGATTTAAGGTACACACATGAACCTCCACCCCAAATGAACACATCTGACGCTATTACTTGAAAGGCGAAATTCAGAGACTCTTAGATTCACCCGATTCCCCTCAGGACACGATTTTCGGGGGATCGCCTGGGTCTGGAAGCACCAGCAGAGAAGTGTGGCTCTGGAAGCAAAATCAGTTGTACAAGGGAGGACAGAAAGCAGCGGCTTACCTGTGGTCAAGATGACTGAAGTCTTGCAAATTCAACTCCCTGGTGTCCTGTGTCAGATAAATGGTGTCCACATCCTATTTGAAACAGAATTAAATCACGTCAATAGTCCGCGCAGATGATCGGGAAAGAGGGATGCAGGGAGAATTAAACAACGATACAGACAGATCTTCACGTGATCTGAGGAAGGAATATTTTAAGTAAAAAAATGAATGGCGGTGGGGAAAGAAAGAAAGCAAGAAACCAGCCAAACACCGCACTGTTCTCCAGGTGTGTGTGTGGGTGTGTGTGTGTGTGGGTGTGAGCACTCACCCACTGCACTTCTTCTCTGTATGAAAATCCGAGCCAGTCACACACACAGGCGTACATCTGAGAAAATCCACCTGAAACACACAACAGAAACGTCACAGGTTGTTGGCTAAACGATCTTTAAGTGAAAATTTAAGAATTTAAATATGGCTGATGTTGACCATGCTGATTATTTCCTTCTGTTTGGGAAAAAGCAAAGATTCTCCCCCCAGTTCTACAGTTAAGTACACAGGAGGAGGTAACACAGCTTAAATATAGGACTTTTGTTCACCAATCTAAAGTCTGTGCGTGGTAATTACACCTTAAAACTAATTGTACCTTTACAGAAGCCTACTAGGAATAGACATAACTTCCCGGCACGGGACATCCATGCAGCCATTTATAATTTGGTTTTAAAATGCGTGCTCACCGCAGGGGCCCTGCTCGGCCACAGGCTGGCTGTCCCACAGAGCCTGGAGACTGGCCAGTCGCTCAGCGGGCTCCATGGAGACTTTTTTCATGATTCTCCTGTAAGATCAACAGTAATAAGACATTTCAAAAATCTAGCGATTTGTACCGCACGTAGAAGTCTATTTTGTGATATGCCTTTTTTTAGACTAAAGATGGGTGCCACTTCGATTTCAGTAAATATAAATTCCAATTTGTGAGCACTAGGAAGCTGGAAACCTCAGACACTTGATAATAATCTCCTTTCGGTAGCCCCCTTTTAGAAGCTCAAAACATTATCCAGGGATGTAAATAGTCTCTACATTATTTCGTTGTTTTGTAACATTAGATTGCATTAGAATAGTTAGAAGTTAGGTGTTCTATTTAATGAATTATCAGATGATGCATATACTAAACTTAAACCACTAACTTTCAAAAAATTAAAATACAAATCTCTTCCTCTGTCCTTCTGCGGGACCCCATACAAATGTCCGTCGAGGAAGAGTGTGTCATGTTGGAAGAACAGTTCCTTTTACGGTCTCGTGTCCCCAACAACACGACCTCTGGGCCACCAAGCGCACCCAGCCCCCACCCTCATCCTGGGAAGCCCAGGAGTCCTGGCCACACACACACACACACACACACACACACACACACAAGCAGGATGGAGTAGCGGTTCAATGCACAGTCAACCGCCTCCAGAGTTTCATTATTCATAGATCTGGTGATGTCAGAAGATCTACCCCATGGGGTAATTGCGAGAAAGAAAGAAATTAGTACCTCTGAAGTTATTAAAACAATCCTTGCTGCCTGCTAACATCTCAAAAAACGTTACCTGATGCTCTCAGAGTTATCACACAGTAATCATTTAAATTCTTTTTAACATTTATTCCTTTTTTAGTTGTCTATGATTTATTTATTTTTTAATAGTTTATTGTCAAATTGGTTTCCATATAACACCCAGTGCTTCTCCCCACAAGTGCCCCCCACATGACCATCACCCCTTCCCTCCCTCCCCCTCCAGTCCATGGTCTGTTTTCAGTATTCAGTAGTCTCCCTTGATCTGTGTCCCTCACTCTTCCCCGCTCTCTTTCCCCCTTCCTCTCTCCATGGTCCCCTGCCAGGTCTCTCCTGTTAGACCTATGAGTGCATACATGGTATGTATCCTTCTCTGCCTGACTTATTTCGCTTAGCATGACGCCTTCAAGGTCCATCTTAAAAGAGACAGAGCATGAGCCTGGGGGAGGAGAGAGGGAGACCCAGAATCCAAAGCAGGCTCCAGGCTCTGAGCTGTCAGCACACAGCCAAACGCGGCGCTCAAACTCATGAACTGTGAGATTGTGGACTGAACTGAAGTCGGATGCTTAACCAACTGAGCCCCCCAGGCGCCCCTCACACAGTAATCATTTAATGAGAAATTTACAAATCCATTAACGCATGCCCAAATCTTTATTAATGTCTGTGGCATGGCAGGACCGGCTGCCAGGTACTAGGTACACAACCACGAACAAAACCCACACTGTCCCGCCCTCCAAACTGACAGCCTATTGTGAGAGCCAGACAAACAGGCAAAATGCAAGGAGAAGTCAAGGCACAGGAGAAGCAGAGTGTGTTGGGGCTGGGTGGGGGGCGGTCAGGAAAAGGGCAGCTGACTTCCCCTCTGGTGGGGGGTGCAGCGGAGAGCGGGGAGTTTGGACTCGCTCTGTCTATGCTAAAAGCTAAATAGGCATAAAGACTTCATCAGGGCAGGGGTGAAGGGGTGCAGATGGGGAACCAGGAGCCGGGGAGAATGTTCCCGATAAAGATACGAGGAAGGGTAATGGGAGAGTCTGGGGAGCTAGCAGGAACCAGGTCATGGACAGCCTTCAAGGTCCAATTACGGGGTTCAGATTTTACTCTCAGGGCAATGAGGAGCCACGAAAAGCCTGAACGGGGTACGCTGGCTGGAGAGACGGGCACTGTGCACAAAACCTGCAGGGCGGCGGTGGGGGGCAAACCTTGGACAGAGATAAGTAACTTGAGAAATTAAACAGAGAAGCCCAGTGAGAGTGAAGGTCATGAGCTTCTGGCAGCAGCAGGTGGGCCAGCCATGGGACCGTCTCCACCGCCGCAGCGCGGGTGTGAGCAGGCAGGGGGCGGCGGGTGTGCTGTGGGACCGCTGGCTTTCCAGGCAGGTGGGCCAGGCGGACTGGAGGGGTGCCGGACACTGTGGGCTGGGCGCTCAGGAAAGAGAGGGAAGATCCAAGGAATGTATGGCCCCTAGGGCCCAAAAAAGTCCCAGCGCTGGTCCTTCCGAGGGAGGGGTGGGCAGTAGGGCAGTGGTCACAGCAAGACGAGTGACTTGTGACTTCACCCCGGTGAAGAGTGCACACTATTCCAGGAGCTGCTGCGTCTCCGGTGTGGCCCTCAGACTCGAGTGGGGAGGGGTGGAGGGGAGGAGGTCACAGCTTGTGAGGAAGGGTATCGGGCCAGAAGCACCGGGATCACCGTAGGACCTGGGGGCGAGGTGGTGTAACACAGATGCCAAGTTATACTGCGCATGGTGTAATCTTCCCTTAGTGATTAACTTTTTTTATTTAAAAAAAATTTTTTAACACTTATTTAATTTTGAGAGACAGAGAGAGACAGATCATGAGCAGGGGAGGGACAGAGAGAGTGGGACACACAGAATCCGAAGCAGGTTCCGGGCTCTGAGCTGCCAGCACAGAGCCCAACACAGGGCTTGAACCCACAAACTGTGAGATTATGACTTGAGCCAGAATCAGATGCCCAACTGATTGAGCCACCCAGGCGCTCCTTTCTTCAATGATTTAAAAGCACTTCTGCTACACAGAACGTTCTCAGTCATCATGACGGGTCTCAATCACCTCGTAGACTATTAGCAGAAAATGTTCCCAGTTGTCTCCGTTTTCTCACGGGATGAATCCCAGAGAAATTGTGCTACCTCCTGGTGTGTTGTTGCCCTGTTCTACTCCGGAAACCCTCCAACACGTAACAAAGCATTTAAACACCAACGTTCTGGGGCGCCTTGGTGGCTCAGTCAGTTAAGCGTCTGATTTCAGGTCAGGTCATGATCTCATAGTCTGTGGGTTTGAGCCCCGCATGGGCTCTGCGCTGACAGCTTGGAGCCTGGAGCCTGTTTCCGATTCTGTGTCTCCCTCTCTCTCTACCCTTCCCCGCTCACTCTCTGCCTCTTTCTCTCAAATAAAATAAAGACATAACAAAAAAAATTTAAACCCCAATATTCTGCTAGCCCTGAAGGCACTGCTACATCCTTGCAATTTTTATGATGGAGGCATAATCAGGGAAAACCAACCAGGCCAAATGTCCTAATGCCTTCAAACTCTCATGGAGATGCATGAGGTCTGCGGGCACAGCGTGATTTTTCTCGATTTTGCCTGAAAACACCTATGATTAAGTCCCATTATCTTAAAACTCCTGAAATTTGGGGGTCACTGGGGGTTTAACCAGACATTAACGATGGAAGTGATATTACAGAATCTTCCCGTTTGCAATGATTCATCTCGGTTCTGTACCGTCATCCAGAGTTTCAGCGGTGCTGCTTTCCCGCAACAAGGCTGCAAAGCCAGATATTAAGCAAAGCAACAGCAGACTTGTCGGAAACAGCCCCCAGCATTTACCGACCGGATGGAGCGGATTTTGGACACATCAAACCAGACGTGGGTCTGACTTCATCTGAGATCACATTTGCCGTCTAAAAGTCTTGCTTCGTTTCAGCAGGAGCGCGCGGTGTGCTGTTTCAATGACACGCAGGACTAAGGTAAGCTAGTCAAAAGCAGGAAGAAAATAAGGCAAAACTCTTTGGCAGGAAGCTGGCAGGATCTCAAAGAGGAAGGTGGCCGTCTGGGATGAGAGGAGAAACAGACGACTCGTCACGGCAGATTCAGAACGAAGGCCTCAATCTTATTCCAAAAACAACACTGGACATTCCTGCTCAGGGGGTAAGGGCAAGTCAGCTGGAAAACGAGAAGCCGCGGCTGGCGCAGTCGGCTGTGAGCAGAGGCTGCCCGTGACCTCCCAAACCACTCTGGTGTCAGTCTGAGGTTTTCCAAGCAGCCCGGCTCTGGGACGTGTCCCTTTCTTTTGTAAGGGACTAAAAAGCCCTTAGATTTCAGGAACAAAAGACGTCCCGTGAAACAGGTGCCCTGACTTACGTAAGAGATAAAGTTATAAGGAGTAACTTGGAGGAGATGGCCAGTGTTTGCAGGCTCCAACACAACGCACAGACACAGTGGGAGGGGAAGATCCCCCCTAACCGGCCCGTATTGTTTTCTCCCTGTACTTAAAAAGCAGCCAAGAGCCGCGTGCATGCACCACAGGGCACAGTTCACACCTACACACACATGGAGAGTGAGCGCGTTGTGCAGACAGACAGACAGACAGGATGTGCTGTCAGAATAAGATCTGGCAACAACAGGACAACCAAAATCCTAGCAACCGTGCAGAGCCGGCCCCTCGCCTGCAGGCAGGACGGGGCAGCGGGACCGATCACACGTGTGCATCACCGGCAGGCTGGACACAGGCTGACGACAGCACACGAGAGGGCACGCCCACGCCAGCTCTCCGTGCAAGCCTCGTGCTTCAACTGCTGACACGAAAAGGATCTGTAAACTCTTGCTCCACTGCATCGATTTATTTAGAATTCAGTCCCACCCAAAGGGGAAGCACGTGTTTGACTGACGCACACTGCACCCCCACCACACGCTGCGTCCGCGTTAGGAAAGGGACCCGACCACACAGCACACCTTTTCTTTACACGTGAACTCCTATTCCGCCGCTTTTCTCCACAATAACCTGGCCTTCTCATACTTTAACTGGCTGTGACCTCACAAACAGATCTGCAACGCCTTCTTTACTATGACAGTAAAGAAACTTGGTCCTAATACTCTGACGCTAACACTCAGCCAACGTTCCCAAGTGTGTCACATATAGGGTGGAATAATCAAATATGCTGAAAGCCTAAGAAAAAATCATGTTAGGAGGTTAGTGTTTAGGCGCCTGGGGGGCTCCGTCGGTCAAGCATCCGTCTCATGATTTCAGCTCAGGTCAGGATCCCAGGGTCCCAAGATGGAGCTCTGCGTCGGGCTCCGCCCTGAGTGTGGAGTCTGCTTAAGATTCTTCCTATCTCCCTCCACCACTCGTGCTCTCTTTCTCTCAAAAAGATAAAATAAAATTAAAATTAAAAATAAAATTAGAAAAGTTTAATAAATAAATAAAAAGGTTTACTGTCCTATCCTCTAAAAAGAATGTTACCGGGGCATATTTAACAACAAAAATATCAAATTAGAGAAATACAATGAGCTTACATGTAAACATAAAATAATAATAAAAAGACTCATAAGACACCTGGGTGGCTCAGCCGGTTAAGCATCTGACTCGTGATTTCAGCTCAGGTCATGATCTCATGGTTTATGGGTTAGAGTCCCATGTTGGGCTGTGCACTGACGGTGCAGAGCCTGCTTGGGATTCTCTTTCCTCCCATCCCGTCTCTCTGCCTCTCTCTCAAAAAAAAAAAAAATCATAAACTTCAAAGGTACTCCCTTCAAGCATAGCCAATTTCCTTTCTGATGGTGCCCACTTTTTTCTGACACCGCTAGGTACTGACTGTACTGAAGTCTGTTCTCTACCCACAACTTGTGCGGCGCTGCAGAGGCGGTTTATGTGAGCACTTTTAATCCTCACCTCTATTCACAGCATTATTCCCATTTCACAGATGAGGACACTGAGGCATGGAGAAGTGAGTTAGCTTGCCTAGTCTCACGCCCCTAAACCATCCCGACAAGCTGACACCTTCCAGTTCCTACATCCAGGCTCTCCATATACATGGCCGTAAAGCGGCACAAAGGACTGTTTCTCCCTGAAATGTCACTAGCATTTTATTCTAGCGTTCAGAAGCCTTCCATAGCTCCCCAGTGCCCATCCTTGAGGCTCCTTGAGGGTCCTCCGGGCCCTTCTCACGCTGCCGTCTGGCTCCCAGTTCCAGCTGTAGTGAGGGGGGGGGCTGTCTCCCAGAGGCAACTGCCCCCCCCCGCCTCTACATTCCCTGCAGAACTCAGCCCAGCACACCCTCAACAGAACCCCCCAAACACGGAGGACGGCAAATTCACACCCTCCAGTCTTTTCACAGCATCCCAGGTCAAACGAGACTTTCCTTTCTCTGAAATCTGAGGGGTTTCTCTCTCTTTGCTAGAACAATTGGCGGAACTTTCTCGCACCACCTCTACCCTGCAAACTCCTGGAGAGCAGGGCACACTTCACTCTCATATGTGAGGAAGTGCTTTAGCGAGCATTTCCTAGATGAATTCTTCCGTGTCCTAATGACTCCATTTAACGTAAAAAACAAACCTAGCCTTGTTTTGGAGAACAGCCAAGGTTCACAATATTAGAAAAGCTGAAGCCATAACACAAAACAGCTTCCTGAAGGGCAATGTCGTTAAGGACACCTCTGGGGAAATGGATCCAACACCACTTAGGCCACACGTATCTCCCTCCCTGTCTCTCGCCGTCACGGTCTTGAAACAATGCTAATGGTGATTTGATTTTTAAAGTCAACTTAAATTTTCTTCTTGAATCTTTAAACTTTATCCATATTTGGAAATAACCTTTCCTTTCTTTTAAAAAAAAAGTTTGTTTATTTTGAGGGAGGGGCTGAAAAAGAGGGAGAGAGAATCCTAAATTGTCGGCACAGAGCCCGATGCGGGATTGAACTCACACACCATGAGATTGTGACCTGAGCCGAAATCAAGAGTTGGACGCTTAACCAAATGAGCCACCCAGACGCCCTGGAACTTTCCCTATTTCCTAAGAGGAGGGAAATGTTATTTTGTAAGAGAAGGAGAGAGGAAGTGATAAATACATAGGTACAGAGGGGAGGTGAAGAGAGGATACTGGTGTGAATGTTAATTTTAACTGAAATTCTTCGTTTTTTTGCTACCTGCATTCTCTTGACTATTGTCAAGAGGACTGATTATGCTTTGTAGATCATTTATTGTATTTATATATTTGATTTTGATCATGGATGTAATTTTCTAAATTTTTATTTGGGTAAAACCAGAAGCTCAGATCTTTACAGATACATCTCGTGTATATAGTTAAACTCGGGCTACGAACTAATTACCTGAGCTGAGGGCTGCCCTGGTCCTCCAGATTCCCTAGGTTCCTGGTGTCCACCCACCAGATACTTTCCCGTCCATCCATCCCTACCAAAGCACCCTGCGCACAGAGGGAGGGGAAGGCTGGGACCCAAAGTAGCCCTGGTCACTGAGTCCTTAATCCAGGACCCTTGGAGCGTCCTCGGTCCTGCTTCCTCACCGCCATCACCCACACATGGAACCCGTCCCCTGGTCCTGCACCCACAGTGAATCCTGTCTTCCCTCTTCTGTCCTCATCTCCGACGTCACTGCCCTGCCCCCGGCCGCAGCCCTCCCCCCTCCGGGTCACCACCTCTTCCACGAGGGCCTGTGCAGAGGATCCCGGCCATGGGAGGCCCTTGCAGACAGAACGTGCTCTTCGTATTAGTCCAGCCCACAAGATCGGTTCAAGCATTCCGTCAAGTTTATGCTTCCTTCATTTATTTATTTCCCCTTTTTGGGAGGTCTGCTTCGCAATGTAAATTCCATGTGGCTCATGCACCCCAACACGGAGCACCCCGCCATCCGCAGTAGAAACTCAATCTCACTGCATGGATGGGTGTGTAAAGAAACAACCGTAAAACGAGACAGGTGCTACTCAAGGAAGTGATCACAAAGTTCTATGGAAACATAAAGAAAGACACTCTCCCGAGATCTGGGCTATGTCTCTTGGAGCGGAAGCCCGTCTGGAATAGCAGCTTGTGCGGCAGCACGGAGAGTGTAAGGGGCTGACGGGCTCGGGAGCAGGCTGGGACCAGGAGCCAGGTGGCTGTGGTCTACGCCAGCCTCACAGCAGACGCTGCCGGGTTACAGAAGGGCAGTCGTGCTGACGGTGCAGAAGGAAGACAAGGTAAGGGACTGGAGACAGAGACACGAGCTAGGACCGTGTTACCCTGGCAAGTGAGACCCTCGGAACTAAGGCAGTGGCCATGAGAAGACGGACAAAGGACTAGACTAGAAACTATACATGAAAAGTTTGGCAACTAATGAGATGTGCCACTTTGGGAGGAGAGACTATTCAAATGAGGAGGCCATGGGGCGCCTGGGTGACTCAGCCAGTTAAGTGTCCTCTGACTTCAGCTCAGGTCACGATCTCACAGTTCATGAGCTTGAGTCTCACATCAGCTCTATGCTAACAGCTCAGAGCCTGAAGCCTGCGTTGGATTCTGTGTCTCCCTCTCTCTCTCTGCCCCTCCCCTGCTTGTGCTCTGTCTCTCTCTCTCTCAAAAGTAAAATAAACATTAAAAAATATTAAATAGGGGTGCCTGGGTGGCTCAGTCGATAAAGCGTCCAGCTTTGGCTCAGGTCAGTATCTCACGGTTGTGAGTTTGAGCCCCACTTCGGGTTCTGTGCTGATAGCTCAGAGCCTGAAGCCTGCTTCAGATTCTGTGTCTTCCTCTCTCTCTGACTCCCCGCCCGCCCCCCCGCTTGTGCTGTCTCTCTCAAAAATAAAAACATTAAAAATTTTAACAATATATTAAATGATGAAGCCACTAGCTGAGATGCACTGTCAAATACGGGTAGATATTCAGAAACTTGCTAAGTTTACCGGCCACACTGCCTGTGAGGTCCATGGGGACGTCCTTGTGCAGCCAAGGGACAGGAAGGGAGATGAGGGTAAGGGGAGGTCGTGGATTTAGAAACTAGCATGCATGCAGTGACGGCCTCTCTGAAGATGAAGCTCCTCATGTAGTCACTGCATGAACCTTTTAAGAAGTTAAAAGGAAGCGAAAAGTGAAAACGCTTTTCTTATACAATTTTCTCCAGAAAGGAAAAATGGGGAGACTCAAAACCAAAAATAAAATTGCTAATTCCCTCAAAATTCCTAGGAAAAGAAAATTCCATTTTAAAGAAAGCAGAGATTCTAAACATTGCTCTGAGGGTCAGACCTGCCCTTGCTACACAAGGCTGTGCTTAACAAGGTTCTCATTTTGCCAGTGCTCGTTTGGAGGGAAAATAAGGGTGTCATCAGGAAGGCGGGGTGTGAAGTCCCAGGACTACACGCAGCTTAGGAAACGGGCTGATGTGACTGCCAACACATGATCGCCCCCAGGCAGTTCTCTGGTATTCTGGGTATTTCCCTGTCTCCACTTTTCATCGCTCTTCACCTCATCCCACACCCCTGCCCACCCACATGCAGGTGTGTGGCTGGAGGTCAGCAAGAGCCTGGCTTTAAGAGGCCTCCGACCTAGAAATTCCAGCCAGACAGGAGTTGGGACACGCCCCCCCCCCCACCCCCAGCTCACCACCTCCTTTCCCTCGACAGCCAGCCAGAGAGTCAGAGGGACACAGGAGGGGAACGGCCAGAGGGCACAGGGCCAGCCTCAGGCTCGCGGGGACTGAGGACACCAGAGAGCCCAGCACGGAGCAGAGCCCTGAGAAGAACCCAGCAGGTCTCGGAGGCCAGAGGCAGAAAGGAAGGCCCGTCTCTCCTGAGCTACCCGCAGGCGCCCAAAGGGCTTGAAACACACGAGGCTCGATTTCCTGCGTTGCCTCAATGGACAAGCAGAACATCCAGGAGCAGTTCCATGAAGGGCAAGTCCCCGAAACCCGCTTCCCGCAAGCAAGGCGCCCGGCGAACTGTCTTAGATGTGTCCCCACGCAGCCTCGGGGCCTGCGCACAGAGCGAGCACAGGGAATTTCCAGAAATTTCTGCAGCCCGAAGGTATTTTCACTACGGGCTATCATTTTAGGAAGCTTTCTGGCATAAGGACCTTTCTTCCTTTTGACCTCAGCCGATCCAACCCCCTTCCAACGCCCCACACACTCCCTCAGGACACACTGTTACCCATCATGCTCCTGAAGAAAAGCACGTTAACAAAGAAATACGAGGGCGTGCGCAGACGCGTCACTACCGTCCCTGACGTGGGCTCCAGGAAACGCAGAGGAAAACCAAAGAGGCTCATTTTTGTTTCCTTTTTTTTTTTTTTTTTTAAGTTTTGTGTTACCGATTAGGCAAAAAAATGAATGAATTAATAAGACCAGGAAAACGAAGGCTCTCACACTCTGTTAATACTATACTCGACGCCTTTCTGCAAAGCACTCAGGCCGGCACTGGGGTGAACCTCACTCACACCACTGGGGCAAATCTCAAGCTCCATCAGAAAGGTGGCTGCGTCAGCCTCAGGCGCAGAGGGGATGAGTGCATCGAGAGGATGTGGCTTATACGTACACTGGAACACGACTTGGCGGTGACAAGGAACGAGATCCTGCCATTGGCAGCACGGGGATGGAACTGGAGGGAGTGATGCTGAGTGAAATCAGTTGGTCAGAGAAAGACAGAGATCACAGGTTTTCACTCACATGTGGAACTTGAGAAACTTAACAGAATCCCATGGGGGAAGGGAAGGGGAAAAAGTCGTTCCAAACAGAGAGGGGGGCAAACCGTAAGAGACTCTTGAATGCAGACAACAAACAGTGGATGGGGGCAAGGGGGAGGGGGAAATGGGTGATGGGCATGGAGCAGGGCACTTACTAGGATGAGCACTGGGTGTTGTGTGACAGCCAATTTGGCAATAAATTATATTTAAAAAAGGGGGGGGTGACAATGTTCATAGCAGCAATGTCAACAATAGCCAAATCATGGAAAGAGCCTAAATGTCCATCACCTGATGAGTGGATCAAGAAGATGTGGTATATACACACAATGGAGTACTACATGGCAATGAGAAAGAATGACATATGGCCATTTGTAGCAAAGTGGATGGACCTTGAGGGTGTCATGCTGAGTGAAGTAAGCCAGGCAGAGAAGGACAGAAACCATATGTTTGCACTCAGAGGTCTAAGAGGAAATTTTCAGAATGATCTAGCTTCAAGAAAAGCAAGCAGTTAGTAGTGCTTAAGAAAAATTGATTCAGTATCTAATGGATAGTTGATACCTGTCACAACACAGCATTTTATATACTGTTAAGTGAAACTGCAATACAATCTGAGTTTATTTTGGGAGTGTTTGCTGTATCATTGGATTTAATGAAATGTTTAGAGG
>NC_043706.1:4108002-4206841 GCF_006229205.1 Suricata suricatta
CTTTGCTTTTCTGTTTGGAGTGTCATTGTAACGACTGTATTGTAAATGATGGAAAATAACTGCATATGTTAAAAAATATGAAACTTTATAAAGTAAAAAAAAATAAAATAAAATAAAATTTCAAAAAAAAAAAGGGGGGGTGGCCAAACCCTCTGTCCCCCAAGCTCCTGAAAGTAGAGAACCTACGGGAACCCTCAGGCACAAAATACAACGGCTTGGGTTCGGGTCGGCAGTGTAATGTTGAAGAGAAGAGGCGGGCTGCAGGGTGGCCCTGAGCAGGAGTGACGGGGACCACGGCTCCAACAAGGGGCTCTGGCTCCCCTCGCCCCTCCCCGCCTTGGAACTCACACTGGAGACAGGCCAGGAAATATCCTCCGCAGGCAGGTGCCGATGTGGGCCAGCACGTCGCTCACGTCGTCGGGCGAGGCCATCTTCATGGAGATGCTGTGCTTGTCAGTCTCCACGACCATCTGCAAGAGGCGGGCGGGTCGTGGGTTAAATCATGGAAGCTACGCGTCCCCACCGACGGGGACCAATGCAACACCAGCTTTTCCAGAAGCACCTCCTTAAAATAACATCCTCAGTTCAGACTCCAAGACGTGCTTGGGTAGATGGGGGAAAGGCTGTCAGAAACATCCAGAAACTGAAGCGAGTGCTTCTAAAGGCGAAACTACAGATTCAAAGAGACCCCTCCGCACCTGCATACACATGATGGAGACGAGACATTCACATTCACACACCACTTCTTCTACGTTTACCGAGGTTTTTCCTTGAGATCCGCCTTACAGGGTCCGCTGCATCCTCCCACCCAGCGTGAGGAGGCCCACCTCCTTCAGTGAGCAGCTCAGGGCAAGCCCATCCTCACCTTTTTCTTTTCTTAACATGTTTTAAAAACAAGGACCCCTATGAGATGTTTAAATGAAATGCTAAAACCTTTAGCCTAGAGGCAAAAGAAAAACCAAATGCTTCTAAACAATTTAACACTCCTAATGAGAGAATTCTTGGAAAGGATTATGTGATGGGAACAAGGCAAAGCATCATTCCAAGGAACTGCTGGGAAATGTGCAAAACTTGCACCAGCAATGCTGACGCTGAGGTCATACAGCTACGTCAATAAATATAAATCAACCTGAGAAAATGGACAGGTCACAAAGGGCAATAGGGTGTCTAAGGACACAGTTCAAATAAGAAGAATCCATGTCAATCACTTTGAAAAGTTATCATTATCTTGGATCTCAAGAACTATTCATGTTAGGGGCGCCTGGGTGGCTCAGTAGTTTAGGTGTCGGACTTCGGCTTCATGTTCTCACAGTTTGTGGGTTTGAGTCCCGCGTTGGGCTCTGTGCTGACAGCCTGGAGCCTGGAGCCTGCTTCAGATTCTGTGTCTCCCCCCCTCTCTCCCCTCCCCTGCTCATGCTCGATCGCTCTCGCTCTCTCTCACTCTCTCTCAAAAATAAACATTAAAATTTTTTTTAAATATTCATGTTAAATGCAATCCTTTTGGGGTTGCAAAATATCCTCACATATTTACTTCCTGCTGGTGCTTACCTTGTGCAAAAATATGAGGGAACATGACACTTAATGTGCAACTGGCCTGGGCAACTAGCTTTTACTTTAGCTAAAAGTAGCTAAATTAAAAATAATCATGTGGGCGAACTTGGATGGCTCAGTCGGTTGAGCATCCAACCACTGATTTCAGCTCAGGTCAAGAGAGAGAAAGAGGACATGAGTGGGGGAGGGACAGAGAGAGAGGAAGACAGAATCCCAAGCCCAGAGCCCGTCAGCACAGAGCCCGACACTGGGCTCAAACCCATGAACAGCAAGATCGTGACTTGAGCCAAAACCAAGAGTTGGACGCTTAACCAACTGAGCCACCCAGGCGCCCCAAATAAATAAGCTTTTAAAAAAAAATCCTGTTTCAAAATGTTTATGTTAAAAGGAAAAGTGATGCAAGTTATTTGCCCAAATGGTGAGAGCAAAGAGAAAGACTTAAGTGACCAGAGACCTTAAAATGTTACTTTTCCACATGGACCTGGGAGGAGTCTGTCAGTACGGGCCGGCTCTGCCCAGTCAGCTGGCTCCCCATACACAGAAGTACATATTTTTCATGCTAATTTTCATGCATGGCCTTCCAGACGGTGACCCAGGAAGAGCTCTCCCCAAAGGGCAGCAAGCCGTCTTCTGTCCCTGCCGGTTACTTACTGTTCAGCCCCAGGACACCTCAAGGAAGTGTCTCAAGTGAACCAAAGCTGGTCTGTGCGGTTAGGCTCAGATGTCCCAGCGGCACGGATGTGTGCGCACGCATGTTTTAAAAACCAGATACTCTGGGACTCGGTGTCCACGCCCCACAGCCTGCCCGGGGCATCCCCCCTCACCGCGTTCCCCCACCCCCACATCCGCTCCCGACACCCCGCCTGGGCAGGTCTATCCCTCACCACCCAGCTTGTCTGCTCCCTTCACCCCAGGGCAGCTGGGGTGTGCGTAATTAGTAAGTAGCTTCTTCTAAATCCCGAGTACTCTTAACACTCAGCATCCTTCTCTGCACAGAACTGAACAGAATGACAGGGAAGGAACAAGGTGACGGGGGAGGAGAAGAAAGGAGGCCTT
This sequence comes from Suricata suricatta, assembly GCF_006229205.1. NCBI lineage: Eukaryota > Metazoa > Chordata > Mammalia > Carnivora > Herpestidae > Suricata > Suricata suricatta. The sequence goes on from NC_043706.1 coordinate 4,110,610, forward strand.
CCCATCCGCGCTGACACAAAAGCTGTGCACAGCCCCACATAACATGTCACCACCTTCTGATAATGTAAAGGCCGCCACAGAGTGACAGAGGCGACACTAACAGCAAATCATCTCACCGGGACAAAGGACCCTCTTTCCAATACCTCTGGCCCTCCCTCCTATTTTGGCTGCAGAAAAAAAAAAAAATCAAACGTTTGAAACAATTCTGGTTCAGATCCCCGGCTGGACGCAATCCACAACCCCTGATCCATGTTTACGGTAATAATCGGTGATGTAAGTGCTGGTGTCTCACTTAGGAGAGGTTTGCAACCCCACCGCCTCCTTTTTTCAGTAGAACAAAGGAGAGAGAGAGACAGGAAGAGAGAGAGACAGAGAGAGAGAGAGAGAGAGAGAGAGAGAGAGAGAGCAAGCGAGCACGTGGGGAAGGGCAAGAGAGACAGGGGCACAGAGACCCCAAAGCGGGTTCTGTGCTGACAGCACGCAGCCTGATCGGGGGCTCGAACTCATGAACTGGGAGATCATGACCTGAGCCGAAGGCAGAAGCCTAACTACTGAGCCACCCGGGCGTCCCGACCTGAAGCACTGTTTCATCAACACCAGCCGACATACCTGTGAAGGACTTTTCGTTCTAACGACACAGCCATGTGTGATTTGCCAAAATCGTCCTAGACATAGCAAACAATTAACTCTATACTTTAAAAAACCATTAAGTGTTTCAGTTGTACACAAACCGGTCCCCAAATTCCGTAACTATAAAACTACATAACTGTGGGTCTCAGTGTATTGACCACAAACAGACACAGAATTTCAACAAAACGTAAACGCAGAGAACACAGACAGGAAAAACGGGATGAGGTTTCACACGTCCCCACAGAGGACGGAAAACAACAGCAAATGTCACATCTCACTCATGCAGTGACACACCCTCCCTGTCACTCAAACGTGATGAAATGTGAATGTCCCAGGATTTGACCTGAATTGATAAACTATAATTAAATAACGACAAAAAGTGAATCAATCCCAAAGAACATTAAAAAAGAATGGAAAAAAAAAGAAAAAAGAGAAAAGGGTGTCCGAATCAAGGGTACGTTGTGCGTGCCACACGCGGACATCGCCATCCTTACGACTTTACACTAGAGAACAGCTCAGTTCCGGGGCTGACATCAGTCACACCTCTCATCCTCAGGAACACAAGAGACTCAAATGTCCACCCCGACACACTGAGTCCTAACCGTCGTGTGTGTGTGTGTGCATGGGTGTGTACATGTGTGCAGTGTCTGTGTGCGTGCATGTGTACGCATGTGTGCACACGTGTGTACATGTATATGCGTGCGTGTACGTGCGCATGGGTACGTGTGTGTGTGAATGTACATGCACGTGTACACAGGGGAGTGAGACAGGGAGAGAGGCACTGCTGGAGGTATCAGTATTTATTTCTAAACAGCTCCACAGAAATTTCTGGAACATGAGATTTGAGGACTGCTGAGCATCACAAGCCCCTGGGTCCCGCTACACTATCATCTCCAAGGTCCGTGCAGAACGGAAGCAAGGCAGCAGGGCACAGTGACGACAGCTCCCCGGGCCGAGGCGACGGATGAGTACTCAGTTCCCTGCAGGCCAGACACTGGAGGGAAGCGACCCCGCGTCACCCGGCTAGACCAGGGCCAGCAGCTGCATGGGGAAATCGGCCTTGCTGCGTCCACGTCCTTTCTCGTAATTAAATCCCACAGAGAAATCATACTCTGAATATAACCTTGGCATTAACATTTCAGTTAATGCCCTTCTGCTCCCGTCAGAACCCCAGCTCCATCCACATAAACATCCCTGGATTAAGACTGTCATTTGTGAGTAAGCGTTCACTTCTGCATACGGCCGCCATGCGGGCACACATATGGTGCTGTCATTTTTCTCCCAAACTCCAGTTTCTAAAGAACACTAAACACACAGGATAAAAACCCTGTTGTCACATGAACCATGGAGAAGTTCCAAGGATTTGTATGTAATCTGGATCAACATAAAGTGACAATTCTGACAATGTCTTTTAGGAGTTGTTGCCAACAAACTACGCACACATGCGTGTGCACACACAAACACACATACATTTTCTTTATAGTCTTAAAAACTAAAACAAAGAGTAGAAGGAAGGAAACAATAAAGATCAGAGTGAGGATCAATGAAATGGGAAACAAAATCAATAGAGAAAATCAACAAAACCAAAAGCAAGTTCTTTCAGAAGATCAACAGAATTGATAATCCTCCAACCAGACTGATATGCAGGGAGCTGGGGGTCAGAGGTGGGGGGAGAGAAGGATCGAACGATCAGTAACAGGAATAATATTCTACACATATTTAAAGCATGAGGAAGGAATACTATGAACAACTTTATGCCAATAAATTTTACAACAGAGATGAAATAGATACATTTCTTAAAAGACCCAAACTACCACAGCTCACTTAAGAAAAAACATATGAATGTATCTTATCTGTTAATGAAATACAATTTGTTAAAAACTTGCCAAAGGAAAAAAAAAACTCCAAGCTCTGATGACATCACAGGAAAATTCAATGAGACATTTAAAGAGTTGGTTATTCTAAATTTTTCTAAGTATCTGAAGAAAAGTGACTAATTCCATGAGTCCATGATCACTCTAAAAGTTGTTTTTAAAAAGAGAAAACTACAGTCAGTAACTGTCATTAACATAGACGCAAAGATTCTTTGCAAAATTTTAATGAATAGAATCCACCAATATACAAAACGGAAAACACATCATGACGCAGTCAGGTTAATCCCAGGAATGAGAGGTTGAATGAGTATCTGAAAATCAATCAATATAATTGACCACATGAACAAACTAGAAAGATAAAGAAAAACACAGTAATAGAGGAAAAAACATTGACAAAACACAAGACTAATTCCTGATAAAACCTGTCAGCTCAGTTGGTTAAGCATCTGGCTCTTGATCTCAGCTCAGGTCTTGATCTCAGGGACGTGAGCTCAAAGCCCCACGTGGGCTCCGAGCCGGGCATGAAGCCTACGGAAAACAACAACAACAAGCTACTAGCGCCAATAGGTGAGTCGGACAAGGGACAGGACGTGAGATCAACACACAAGAGTCCCCTGTACGTCTATACACTGGCAAGAAACGATTAGGACCCAGAATTGAAAACAATACTGTTTATAATAGCATCCATAACTACAGAATACTTGGGAATAAATCTTGACAAAAGACGTATAAGACCCGTATACTGAAATCTACAATAAAACACTGCTGATAGAAATTAAAGAAGACCTAAAAACATGTAGAAATACACAGTTTTCTTGGGTCAGGGACTCCGTACTGTTAAGATGTTGAATCTCCCAAAACTGATTGATAGATTCAGGACAATACCCATCAAAACCTCAGCAGCCTTTTCTGCAGAAACTGAGCAGAGTCTCAAGTTCACAGGGAATTGCAAAGAACCAGAATCACCAAGCAACTTTGATAAAGAAGAACCAACCCGGAGGACGAACACCCTCCAATCTCGAATCTTACTATAAAGCGACAGTAATCAGGATAGCAGCACAAAGACCAGCGGACCACAGGGATGGGACTCAGAGTCGGGGAAGAGAATGACACTTCCACGGACAACTGATCTCTAACAGAAGTGGAAACCAAGTCAGTGCGGACACAGCAGTCTGTCAGACAAGTGAATATCCTACAGGTAGGATGAAAGAAAGATGGAAAGAAGAAGGAGGGAGGGAGAGAGGGAGAGAGGAAGGAAGGAAGGGGGAAGGAAGGAAAGAAAGAGAGAGGGAAGGAGGGAAGGAGCAAGGGAGGGAGGAAGGAAGGAAAAGAAAGGAAAGGAAGGAGGGAGAGAGGAAGAAAGAGAACACTGATCCATATATTGCTTTATATACAGAAACTACCTCAAAGTAGTTACCTCACAGATCTAAATGTGTAACACAAAGCTACAACACTTCCAAAAAACATAGAATGCGCTGTGACCTCAGCTTGAGCAAAGACTGATTCAACCACACCAGCACAATCCATATTAAAGAGAATATTGGCAAATGGGGGTCATCGACATTTAAAACTTGTGCCCTTTGAAAAGCAGAGCAAAGAATATAAAATGACAGGAACGTGGACTGAGAAAAAATATGTATAAATTGTGTATCTGATAAGGGATGTGTATTCATAATGTAGAACTCTTAAAACAATCAGAAAACAAACAACTCAATTTTAAAAGATGGCAAACATTTAAACGGACACTGGACCAGGGAGACAGATGATGGGCAGATGAGCAGATCAAAAGGTGTCCAGTATCTGGAGTCATGAGAAATGTTAAGTTAAAACTACGATCAGAAAGCAGCAGGCACTTTCCAGAATGGCTACAATGAAACACACTGACCGGTGCCGCGAGGGTGTGGAGGAGCGGGAACCCTGCGCCCTGTGGGTCACAATGTCCGGTGGTACAACCGCTCTGGAAGGCAGCTCGGCAGCTGCTTGGAAAGGTGCCCGCCTCCAGTCAGCCATTCCACACCCAGGGGAACGGAAAGCCTACGGCCAAAGGTGCACACATATGTGTGCACAGCAGCTCGGCTTGGCCCACATCGACGGCCCACTGTCCCTCACCAGATGTGCAGACAGGGGGGCTGCAATACAGCCACACGACAGAAGACACCTCAACAGTCAGAGGGAACTGCGGAGACACATGAGGAGACTGACCCACCCCCAAATAATTCCACTGACGGAGAAGGCAGCCCACGAAGAGCACACACACCATGATGCCGCTCAGACGAAGTGTTAGAAAACGCGAGCTCATCTCCGGCAGCAAGGAGCAGAGGCGGTGGACGGATGAGGGGCAGGGCTGAGTGTCTGTGGGGGGAGGGTATGGGGAGCCCACGGAGCAAGGAGTGAGTTGGCCGTCCTGATTGTGGTTAATGGCGTCATGCGTATACGTACGTCAGAACTTACCAAACTGTACACTTCAGTTCCCTGCATGTCACTTACTAGAGCTCAACAGAGATGTTTTTAAACATCTACATTTTATTAGCACCCAAAACATTCATGTATCAGCACATTCCCAGAAAGACCCCAGACAGTGCTATGTAAGAGCTGTGGGATTTTAAGACTAAACCGTGTCGTGCACGATCTCTAAGGAATAGTGCTGACATTTACATCGTCAGTTCCCACAAAAGCTAATTAGTTCTGCTCAGCCTGAGTTATGGAGAAGGTGCTTTCCTTCTCAGAACAAAATCCCAGCCCCTCCCCACACAGTCCCCTGATCGGGCTCTCGTTCAGAAACTTGCATTTTCCCCAATCTTGTCTTTCTACATTATCTCAAGGGAATCTCAATGGTGAAACTAAAAGAGGGGGTTCCCGGGTTCAGGAGCTCAAGGAAGGTCAGCCCGTCGTGGTTGTGGCCGGCAGGGGGCTGTCCCTGGCACTCACCTGGGCGGGCTTGCTGCAGAGGACTCCGTGGATCTCCAAGTAGCTGAAGGTTAACTCGAGCTGCAATTGAAATACAGACCTGTAATGAATGAGGGTTGCAAAACCTCTAACTGAAGGTAAAAATGCTCCAATGAGAAACAGTCCAAGAGCAAAACAAGGCATTGGACATCTTCTGAAGACAGGCTCGTTTCGTATCTCCATTTATGCACTAAGATATGACCTTGGGGCTCCTGGGTGGCTCAATCAGCAAAGCGTCTGACTCCTGGTTTCTGCGCAGGTCATGATCTCACAGTTCATGGGATCAAGCCCCACGTCAGGCTCTGGCAGCGCAGAGCCTGCTTGGGATTCTCTCTCTTTCTTTCTTGCCCTCCCCTCACTTGCGCTCTCTCTCTCTCTCAAAATAAATCAACTTAAACAAACAAAAGATATGACCTTGATTTATCCTAATTCAGAGGAAGTACTGGTCACTTTACTGAAAGGTTGAAAGAAAGCAAGCTTCACGTCTGACTTTTTAAGTTTCATCCAGGGACAAACTCAGTGGGAAGTTCTTAAACTTCCTCTCCAGTATTTCTTCACTGAGAAATGACTGTGTTGAGTGAACCATGTAAACGTGCATTTTCCTCCTGTTTCAAAACTTTGCTTCAGAAAGTCCCATCAAGATAAAAACGATGTTGGTTTTCTTTTCCTCCTAAACCCCCTCCCTTCTGGGTTACATTCTGGCCACTTATTGGAGTCATCATTCCTTCCAGTGTCTCTCAACGAAATTCATATTTTGAACGGACGTAGAAAAACACAATATGCAGGAATTTTAAACTGTACTCAATGAAATACACAGAGTTGAGTCAAAATCTATGTCTCTCTGCGCACAGATAAACAGTGATTTACTTCCTTCCCAAATAACAGGTGACTTTTTTTTTCTCTTCTCTCATAATCAGCAATTTTTTTCCTGCAAAACATCTCCACTCCCACACACTTCCTATTTTTCCTGGACAACAGCCACCAATCTCTCCCCCAGTGTCACAGCCGTTCACTCGATGACAGCAGTCACAGAGCACCCGATGACAGGACTGCATAGATCAGTCTGCTTGACCTCTTCCCCTTGAAGCCAGAAATGCAAGGGGCAAAGCACCCACCTGGCACCAAGCCCCAAGACCCTTTAGCTCTGCCTTCTCGTGCTGTGCCGTACCCCTACATGTGGCAGGTGGGACCCACGAACACAGAAGCCCTCAATCTCCAGTTAAAATATCTGATGTACAGTGTTGAGGACCAGAGGCAGAAAAGGTATTCTATCACTACTCAGTCAACCAACAGACATGGATGGAAGGCCTACTATGTGCCAGGACCGGACCTGGGAGGAGGAACAAGACACTTCTCTTGTCCAATGTGGCACTGGGGGCACATTTTAAACATTCTGTTCGGAGGGCACCTGGGTGGCTCAGGCAGTTGAGTGTCTCGACAGAGCCTGCTTAAGATCCCCTCTCTCTGTCCCTGTCTCTCTGTTGCATGTGTGCACATGCACTCCCTCTGTCTAAAAGAAATAAACAAATAAATGCAAACACTCTATCCGAGTACAAGTCTTCTTACCTATCGTTAGTTATTATCAGGATCCATACTTGGTTGGGTTTTGAAAAGTCATTACAAGCAGGGAACTATTTTCTAAAACTCATACATACCCACCTTCAGTTATTTCGAGTTAAAACTGACAAGCGTTGTCTCCCTTCCCAGCCTTTGATACCATGCTCAGGCTTCTTCTTTGAGGAAAGCCCACTGGCTGGCACTCTAAGGGCACTTCCTCCGGGGGCCACATCCTTAAATACAGGGCACCCGACATCCAACTCAAGTCTCAGTCACTTAAGCATCCGACTTTGGCTCAGGTGACGATCTCACACTTTATGGGTTCAAGCCTCACGTCGGGCTCAGCGCTGACAGCGCGGAGCCCACTTCAGATTCTGTCTCCCTCTCTCCCTGTGCCCTCCCTGGCTCGTGCTTTCTCTCCCTCCCAAAATAAAAAAAGTAAATAAAAAATAAAATAAAAATTAAATTAAATTAAAACTAAGTTAAATTGAATGGTGTGAGACCTTGAAGACCCTTGCAAAGCAAGTTGAGGGCGTAGCTTTGCTGAACTGTTATGTCCCCCCTCATCCCAACCTTTACCACTGCCCGGTCCTTACCAAGACGGCAATTTTTTTTAAATAATTCACCTTTATCAATATTCAGTATTTCACAGATACTCTCTCCTCGTGCAGGCTTCTTCATTACGATGTGAAATACCCTTAAAGAGATAAACTCACTGAGGTCGCCATACGCAAGGACAGGTCTCACAGTGGCCAGCACGCCGCTCGGCCAGCAGGTGGGCTGGGGACGCGCGGTGGACAGGTGTCCTCTCACACGCCCGCAGACGGAGCGCACTGGCCTCGGTGGGCACCACGTGGGATGGCCCGGGCAGCCCTGACCAGCTGGGCCCAGTGAGGCGGGGTGTGCGCTGTGCTGGGGTGTGTGCGTGAGGAAGTGCCCGCACGTACCTTGGTGGGGATCCGCGCCGTGACGAGGAAGGCTCGGCATGACGTCAGCACCTGCAGGTAAGAAAAGGCATCTGTGTGAGCGCCACTGAGGGGAATGATGCGTTTTGGCCTTGTCCACAGGACGGAATGCCACAGACGCCCCAAGGGGCCACGGAGCTGGGTTCCGGGCATGCAAGAAGCATCAGGGACCCAGGACGGCCTCCTGGCCACATAGAACCTGTGCTCCAAAAGAGTCACCGCATGAAGGTCCAAACTGAACAAATCGCGTGTGAAATCTCACGGTGAGCAGTCAACAGGCCCAGGGGTTACTCCCGCTGAGGATACAAGACAGGCCTCTGTGACGTTCCGTTGGAGCCCCGGCACACTGTCATCCCCCACAGCGGCGGACGGATGAAGAGGCCTGGGGCTCTTTCCCACGCTCCGCACAACCGCCGCCCACACCCGCCCTCCCCCCACCCCCGTGGACGAGCAGAGAACGTTCACGCGGTGCACAGGCAGGCAGCCCATCGGGTGATGCCTCCCGTGTGTCCCCCCGGTGTCTCAGCTGGGCCGCCCCCAGTCCCAGAGAGAACATTGATGGAGGTTTCGATTCCAATACTCCACTAAGAACATCTATGTAGCTCATAGGGCCCCACATGCCTCTAGGCCCCCTCTGACCCAGCGGGGACCCTGTGAATACAAACAGGCTGGAAACACTTTGAACTCATCCCCAGAGCCGGGATCCCTCCTCCGCAGCCCAACCGCCAAGATCTAAACACGGTGCCCCTCTGCAGCGTGGAGGTCTGGGCAGGCCCCAGGGCCTTTGCACTGAAGAAAGGAGTCTCCAATACTTAAGATCTGATGGGAGAACTGGCGTCTTCATTTCCCAAAGAACTTCCTGGTCACTGAATTTATTATTTACCATGTAGTCCGCACATTTCTCTCGTCCAGGGGCACTTGTGCGAGCACTCCCCCAGTCTTTTCGAGTCTTCACCCACGAAACCTCTGCACAGAGGTAAAATCATAGCCGATCACAGAACTCACACGCCAAGGAGGACTCAGTTTCACTTGGTCAATGACCGGAAACCCCACCATTTACCGCCATCTCAGCCTCTAATCTGAGAGCGGGTCCGAGAAACTCGTCTTTGCTGGTTCACGCCAGAGCTGGAGAGGGAAACCAGGGCTCCTGGCCCCGGTCTATTATCTTTTCAGATGAGCAGTAAGGTCAATGGCAAAAACCCAGACAGGAACAGGTAGCCTTTTCGGTATTTCGACAGAGGGATTAAGCTCTGTGAACATTCCTTCCAAGAGAAGTAGGTCCCACAGCCTCCAGGATTGTGCTAGAAGCACAGGAGCAAACACGGCCAGTACCGCGGAGTCCACTGCTCTAATGGGCTTGTGGGCCTCATCTCCTTGAGTCCTCACAGCACCCCACAAGCCGGACTGGGCACGGCTATCATCTCCATTTTAAGGAGAAGAGACTATGACACACAGAGATCACACACTTGCCCCGGTCCAGCAAGCAGGTGCCAGAGTGGGGATCTGAACCCAGTGCGGTCTGAGTCCAGGGACTGGGCTTCTAATTACTTGCACAGACTCTCGAATTTCCAGAACCCACTTCCTGGTAGTCTCCACACCTGCAGACGCAGATGAGTCTGTTCTAAAAGCAGAAGGAAATGAACAGGTACACAGATCATCAAGAGGATGGGGACACTGGGGTCCTCGGGAGGAGAGCTGGTCCCTACCGCCCCTGCCTGGCTGTGTCTGTCTTCTGTGTGCCCGCCTGATGCCGCCCGTGCGGCGCTCAGTCTGTGGCGTCTCCCCAGCCCGCTCTCCCCATCCCACTCCCTGCTAGGCTGTGGCCGCCAGGCTCCCCTTGCCCACCCTCCCTCCCACCTCCAGCACCCTCCCCCTCCTCTGCCCTCCCCTCACATCCTGGGGCTCCCCCGATGCTAATCACCTGTGAGCTTGTACCTTACATATGCCTACTGCCAAACACTATGCCTACTGCCAAACACGGACACCCATCTGGGAAGGAACACCGCATTCTGGAAGGAGAGTGCATCCGTACCCCGGTCACAGAGACGCTCGCAGAAAACATGAACGAAAAATGACACAGCACCTTCGACACTTAAGCAAGGAACACATCAGTAATGAAGCGATTACCAGGCCCCCTGCATGGGGCTAATGAAGACGTCCGAGGGACTGATCTCACGCAAGCATCCCAGCAACTGATGGAGACAAGGCGCAGGGCCGGGCTCTGGCCCTCGACGAGCATTGTGCTTTGAGGACTGAAGTCCCCCACAAGGAGCCCTGGCTTCATATGAGCGGCCCGCCTTCTCCTGACCAGCCCCGTCCTGATCAGTCAGCACAGGGTGTTTCTAGGGCCACTGGGAGGGTATTAACTGGGTCAGTAGTTTATTTTTTTAAGTTTATTAATTTATTTTGAGAGAGAGAGAGAGTATGGGCAGGGGAAGGGCAGAGAGAGAGAGAGGGAGACACAGAATCGGAAGCAGCTCCACGCTCCAAGCTGTCAGCACAGAGCCCGACGCAAGGCTTGAACTCAGGAACCTGGAGATCATGACATGAGCCAAAGTCAGACGCTTAACCAACTGGGCCCCCCAGGCGCCCCAGGAAGACAGACTTAAAGTCTGGCTCTGCCACGGTCTGGCTGCCTAACCCTGCCAGAGTTAGTGGACTTCCGAGGCCTCGGTGTGCCCCTCTGGAAAACAAGAACATTCCTCTGCGGGACAAATCTGGCTGTCTTAAGTGAGATACACGTGTAGACAAAGCCCTAGCCAGGCACCGAGAAGATCTCGGTCAAATACCAGCTCTTCTATCATGAGAGCTGCATGGCAAAGCACCTTAAACTTAGATGCCCAAATCAGGATTAAGTAGTCACACTTACTGGATTTTCAAATGATAGCTTCTAGCATCAGAAGGAACCCACCAGGATTCTGAGACCTCGCCAAGGCTGAATTTTCAGTTCAACGTGTTTCTTGCAAATTAAAAAAAAAAGAAGGTGGGGTGGGGGGCATCAGAAGCAGCACCCGTGCCTGAGCACGGAACCCCAGTCACCCAGGGCGCGCCGTAACCTCCCCCAACCTCGGGCCAGGCTCCCACAGTGGGTTTGGCATGCGCCCCGCACTTCCGGCCTCCATTACGAACTTCCTCCTGCTTTCATTGAAATGCAGGCAGCGGCCCGGTTCTCTGTGAGGCTTTTCGGTTCAACTGTTAACTTCAAAGTTTCACTCGGAAACATTTATAAAAATCCTCTCCACCACTCAGACTCACCGCTCAGCAGGGACCCTAACTCCTCTTACAGAAAGGATGTATAATGAGGTCAACTACGGAACCCTCTCGCTGCTCACACTGCACACTTCTTAAAAACTGCAATAAATGCCCGTTCCACCCTCTTGAATAACTCCACTGGCCTAACGCCTACTGCTGCGCATGCAGTTCCCGAACTCACGCTCTCTTGTGCAGATTACCAAGAACGCCCTTCCTTTAAATTTAGGCTCCACATGGCAAACATTCAAAAAATGGTCATATGACCCCCAAAGTACTCTCTGATTTGCAAGCAAACAAAATGATGAAGACCATTGAATACATTTACCCTCCTCCAGAGGCCGAGCTCCAAGTGAATCAGAGACAAGACCTCATTAATCCAAGATTCTTCGGGGAGAAAGAAGGGCAGGTGGCGAGGATCCGTATCACCATGTGGAGAGGGCCGGTGACAGATGCTAAGGGTCTTGTGCAAGATCGCCCAGGAAGTTGGGACAGAATAAAACGTCTCTCCTGGACCCGAGCCTCTTAACACCCACATACACAGCCATGAGGGCCATCACCCTCCCTGCCCAAAGCAAGAGGGCACATTATCCAAAAGGAATACAAAGAATATATCATTTTTCATGCAGTTCCTGGCTCCAAATCCCTTATAAAACTGGATCGCCCTACTTTCCAGCCTCTGTCTCTCTCTGCCAGTAATAGGTGTTTCCTAACAAGGCAGTATCGTCTGGTACAGGATCTGACCTACAGCCTGTGGGCCCAATCCAGCACCCTACCCGTTTTTATAAATAAAGTTTTATTGGGACACAGTCTCACCATTTGTTCAATGTATTGTCTCTGGCTGCTTCACACTACAAAACAGAGCTGAAAAGAAGCAACAGATTTTCACGGCACACAACGCCTAAAGTACTTACTGCCTGATCCTACACAGAACACGAGCGCCGGCCCCTGGCCAAGCGGTTTAAAGGAGAAATGCTGGGTTCAGGCTGTCTGCACTTTAGTCCAACCTTCACCATTTACTATCTGTGCCGCTCGGGCAAACGACTTAACCTTCCTCGGGGCTCAGTTTCCTCTTCTGTAAAATGGGAGCAGCAATTGTACCAACACCCATGGAGACATGAGGGTTAAACGGGCTCATCACTTAGCACTCAGAAGAGGACTGGCAGATGAAAGAGCTACAATTGCGTGTTATTATTTGTATCTGCACATTACGATAAAACTATAAATGCCCATAACGGCGTTGAACTAAGAGAGTTACCCACAGTCAACCTGGGATTAGCTCAGGCCAGCTGAGTGGCCTAACAGAACAAGTCACGGTCTTCATGGACGTAAATGTACTCAAACCCGGAACAAGGCACTGGAACACGTCCCCGTGTCAACTTCCTACACTCGGGGTCCATGAGGTTAGGTGCTCCCGGCTCGAGGACCCCACTCCTCTTTGGTCTGTGTAGACGACCGGGAACGGCAAGTCCCCGTGAAACGTTTGCAGAGAATGAATTCCTTCTCGGGGCGCTACTCCCCGAACAAGAGATGCTCCGTCAACAGGGGAGCCAGGAGGCGAGGGGGGCCGGCCTCCGCTCTCTAACGCCTGTGCAAATCCATTTCTTCTCCACCTGGTTATTCACGCTGCTGTGCAGAAATGGAGTGTATACACACAACTCATCTGACACGGTCGCCTCCTTCCCTCTGCCGCTGCCTGACCGCAGGTTGTCGGGTGTTATCAAAGCGTGCAAGAAAACAGAGCCCGTGCCTCCCCACAGATGAACATACGGCTACTTCAAACCATCAGTTCTCCTTAATGTCACTCCCTGTCACGTCTTCTTTTCAAAGCGGCAGCTGACACAAATCTCTGGACTGTGCCACGCTGATTCTATGATGAGGACTCATTTCTCAAGGCAGAATGACCCCCAGCAAAGGGGCCACCTCTCAGGCTATGAGTAAGCGGAGTCTGGTACCCAGCTCTGGCCCCTCAGGGTGCTGGGGGGCTCGCATCAGGCCCTCGGTGTGGACAGCTCCGGTCCAGAGCTCTCGGCCCCCCGTGGGCAGTGAACTGGGGGCTCCCAGGTCTGCATGCGGCATGGTGAAGGTATTAGCCACTGGGGTCCTCTTTACGTTCTAGATGAATTCACCCGCAGTAGAGTCACAGTCGTGCGAGGAGCACGGAAAACACAGGTAACAGCCATAGTGACCCAATTAATTAACAGAACTTCTCCTGCTTCCCCAGCACAGGCCCAGGCAGCCTCTCCTTGACCACGAGAGCCACTGGAGCCCAAGCCCAGCTACGAATCACAGAGCCACGAGCGATCTGGGGAAGGAAGCCGCCAATCCCTCCAGTTTACAGAAGAGGAAGCAGACCAGAAAGGGTTAAACGACCGGTCAGCATCCCCGAGAGTGCCTCTGTGTTCCAAGCGACAGAATGTGAAGCACAAATATATTTAATGGGTAGCCCTCATCATAAAAAAAACTCCCAAAAAATAAAATAAAGCAGGAAACACCCAGACCTCAAGAGGGACAGAAAGCAAAGTAGATCGACGGATTCCAGCAGACAGTCTGGTCCCTCTGGCTGCCCTCACTGGGTGGATGGACTACCATTACTTTCCTTTTCTTTTTTTAATGTTTATTTATTTTTGAGAGAGTGAGAGAGTGTGAGCAGGGGAGGGTCAGAGAGAGAGGGAGACACAGAATCCGAAGACAGGCTCCAGGCTCTGAGCTGTCAGCACAGAGCCTGACGCGGGGCTCGAACCCACAAACCGAGATCATGACCTGAGCTGAAGCTGGATGCTCGACCGACTGAGCCACCCGGGCGCCCCAATCCCATCACTTTTCATCCACGTGTGACCTCTCTCAGGATTCCAGCCCCAGGGATGGGACCTCCTGTCCCAGGCATGGCATCCAACAGAGACCACCAAGAGTCACTTGAAGGAAAAGACAAGTGACAGTTACGGTTTAGGGACAAAGAAAGCCGGCTCCAAAGGCAGCGAGCCCTGGTGGGTTCCCACTAGACCTCTTCCTACAGCTGTGTGACCTCTCAGGTTACTTGGCCTCTCTGTGCCCTGGGCTCCTCATCGGTGAGAACATGGAGACAACATGGCCCACCAGGACACCTAACACGTGAGCGGCTCAGCACAAGACCCACTAGGAAAGGAGCCTGAAGGCGTGTCCTTGGATGTGCTCACAATGACAACATCTAACAACTGCCTATTCAGCGGAGTTGGAACAAGAAGTTAGTTTCACTGTCTTCTCCCAGAATTCGGTTGAAAGCCCCTCCCCAGTCTGCCCCGTGTCCCCTGTCAGCCCACGTCTCCCAGCCTTCCAGCCTCGTCTCTCAGGCCAAGGAGACATGGATGTCCTTCCTTATCCTTCCTCTTTCATCATGCCAGCGCTATCACCAAACTTAAAAAGTACCATCTTGGGACACTTGGGTGGCTCAGTCGGTTGAGCATCTGACTTCAGCTCAGGTCATGATCTCACAGTTCATGGGTTCAAGCCCCGCATTGGGCTCTGTGCTGACAGCCTGGAGCCTGGACCTACTTCAGATGCTGTGTCTCCGTTTCTGTGTCCCTCCCTTGCTCGCTCTCTGTCTCTGTCTCTCAAAAATAAATAAGTGTTAAAAAAAACTTTAAAGCCCACAGACAGAAGTCTCCAGAGCGAGAGTGACACCCTGGACCCTACACCTAGCTTGGGGCTCGGCTACCTCCCTCCCTCCGCTGAGCCCAACCTCTCAGTCAAGAGTCGGCACTTCCTCGTCCAGCCCCCACGGTGTCTCCCCTGCTGTTCAACATGGGCTTCTGTCCCCAGAGCCCGCAGGGCCTGCTCCTGCAGAGTCGACATCTCTCTGCTGTGACACCCAGTGTCAGGCGTCCAGCCTGTGCTCCCTAGACCGCGCCTTGGCTCGGGCACAGCCCTGATGCCAGGGTTCTTGCCCCCCTCCGGTCACTGCCCGCTGCCCTGCTCCCGTGGCCGCCCGCGACCACACTCATCCCACCGCGCCACACCGGACCTCCCTGGGGCCGGCAGATCTACCTGTCCCCCACTTGGATGCCCCTCCAACCGGAAATCTCAGCTCATCCTCCACGAAACTTGTGGTCTTCCTTCCAGGATCTGCTCCCCGTCCAAGAGTCTGCACGCAAGGGCGCGCCCGGCCAGCCAGCGTTTCTCCGGCCAGAGATCAGCCATGGCCGCCTTTCCTCCCTGCTCGCGCTTCGCCCAGTTCAATGCCATCCAAACATCCCTGAACCTGGTAACGTCTGTCCGTCTCCGCCGCGAGGACCCTGCTCGGGTCGCCGGCATCTCGCTCCCAGCACCCTTGCCCCAGCCATGGCCTGTGTCGGTCCTGCAGCACTCAGAGGCCCACACGTTCCCGCAGCCCTTCTCTGCGACACTGGTCCCTGCCTCCACCCGGGTGTCACCTGACCACCACTGCTCCCCATCTAGCCACGCTGGCCTCCCAAAGGGCCGCTCCCACCGCCCCCCTGCTCCGGATGCTTCCCCTGCCCCCTCCTTTCTTTATTGGCACCTTGTTCACACCAGTCACCTTGCTCACACCCGCTCAGCCTTCAGATCCCAACCTAAAGGACTTCCCGAAGGAAGTCCATTCTAGCCTCGGGAAGCTCTCCCAGTCATGTGCTCTCACGGCGTTGGTACGTTTCCTGCCAACGCCTATCACAGTGTTAATTGTTGCTCAAATTACACACTCTTGGGGCATATGGACGGCTCAGCCAGTTGGGCATCCGACTTCGGCTCAGGTCATGATCTCATGGTTCATGAGTTCGAGCCCCCCGTCGGGCTCTGTGCTGACAGCTCAGAGCCTGGAGCCTGCTTCCGATTCTGTTTCCTTCTCTCTCTGCCCCTTCTCTGCTCACACCCTGTCTCTCCCTGTCTCAAAAACAAATAAATGTTAAGAAAAATTCAAGCTGCACACTCTTACCAGCCCCTCCAGACTGTAAGGGGCCTGGGAGCAGGGACCGTACCTGTCCCATGCAGCCACATCTCCCTGTGCCTGGAGCAAAGCCAGGCTTCGAGGATCTGCTGCATAAGAGACGGAAGCCAGAGCAGGTCTTCCCCACCCCCTCTCCGGACGGGAACTCGGGAGTTCAGGGCACAAAAGCTGTGGTCCGCAGGTCACCTCGGCCCCCCACAAACACACGGGCCAGCTCCTTCCCAACACACCTGTCAGACCAAAGAGAAACAAGAGGAGAGAAGCCGGTGGAGGGATGGCATGGAAACACCAGGCGCTGCCGTCCTGCCTCCCGCCTGCCGTGTTCCAAGAACCTCTCCGTTCTCAACTTGGCTACAGAAAGGGTCACAGCCCCAGTGCCCCGCAGCCCCCCGGGGCATCAGCGGCTCAGCAGCGGATGCAGGGCAAGAAAGCCACTCTCATAGCGGCCCCAGGTCCCCTGCGGCTTCTTTGCCTCTGCCCTGACCTGTGTCAGCTGGGCAACAGAGGTCAAGCCTCAAAACCTACCAGTTTAGCAAAGGTGCATTAGGGGACTGTTGAGACAGACTTTATACAAAATACAGAAATACCCATATGCTATCTTAGTGACAATTCATAGAACGTTTAAACATAAGGAGACCTATCTTTTAAAACAAGGCCGGAGACAGGCGCTGGGTGGCTCAACAGGTTAAGCGACCGACTTCGGCTCAGGTTCTGATCTCACAGATCTGAGGTCGAGCCCCACGTCGGGCTCTGGGCTGACAGCTCGGAGCCAGGAGCTGCTTCGGATGTGGTCTCCCTCTCTCTCTGCCATCACACTCTTCCTCTCTCTGTCTCAAAAATAAGTAAAACACTAAAAAGTGTTTAAATTAATAAAACAAAGGCATAGGGGCACCTGGGGGCTCAGCTGGTTAAGCGTCCAGCTCTTGATTTCAGCTCAGGTCATGATCTCACGGTTTGTGACTTCGAGCCCCTTGACAGGCTCTGTGCTGACAATGCAGAACCTGCTTGGGATTCTCTCTCTCTCTCTGTCTCTCCCTCTCTCTCTCTCTCTCTCTGTCTCTCTCTCTGTCTCTCCCCCCATCTCTCTCTCAAAATAAATAAACATTAAAAAAAAAAACAAGCACAATCAAAGGCCATGTCAAAGAGAGTAAACCTTTTATTTTTATTTTTAATAAAAAACCAGCTTGTTTTCCTTTCTTGAAGTCTCAGACCACACGAGACCCGCGACGTGGAGCAGCACTGTGCCCGGGGAACACAGAAGCCTCGTGCATCGATGAAAGATTCCGCCGAACACCGGCCAAATGGCTCAGAGTTTCAGGATAAAGTGAAACTGAGGGGGCAGAGCCTTTCCGGCCCAAATCAGCTTCGGTAAGTGGCAGGAAGTGAGAAGTCAGTGTCCTCAGGCACAAACACCTGTGCCGCCCGGACACCCGCGTCCACAGCAACTCCAGGCTCTCTGCGCTGCTCTGCGGCCGCCCGGGCCCCGGGAGGGACCAGCAAACGGTAAGTGCCCCCCCCCCCCCCCCCCCCCCGCCGTGTCACTGCCCTGGCCACTCTCGAGCACTCCCCCCGCCCTGCACCCCAGTCTGGCCTGAACCACATCGCGGCGTGGGGAAGGGTCTCACCCTCTGATTTCCAAAACTCATCCCCCTCCCCCCACAAGGCAGCAAACCATGGTGGGGGGCTGGGCCCTGTGTGCGTGGCCCTTGCCACCTCAGAACAAACGCAGAGCGGCGGCAGCACGGCCCCCACACCCCGGGCACCCTCTGCTGCCCCGTCCCGGGGGCCGGAGGCCCGCACAGGGCTGGCTGGTCCGTGCAAGGGCCCCAGACTTGAGGCCCGTCCATCCCCCCCCACACACACAAGCTGTCCACATCTGACCCCTGTAGCCCCGGCTCCAAAGCCCCCAGTGTGACCCCTCAAGAGCAGGAAGGAGAGGAATGGATGCACTTTCAGAAAAAGCCAGAAGGCAGAGGCTGAAACCTGAGAAAGCCTAGAGGGGAGGGGCTGAGGCAGATCACCCAGCAAGACGCGTCTTTGTGTTTCTCCTCAAAACCAATGTCAAGGATCTTCGCGCTCTTCGGTTCCCAAAACCAGGATTCTGTTGTCAGTGCACCCACCCGACCTCCTCTGTGTGTGTGTAGCATTCATCATAATCATGGTTAAATATTAGAGTACTGCCTTCACTCATTCCTGAAATAATTACTGAGTGCCTGCCTTGAACCAGACACTCAGAGTTAAAGGCTGAAAGTTGCCCTCAGGCACCTTATATTCCACCAATGGGGGCAGACGGTACAGAAACAAGTAGGTAAAACGCAGGGACGTGCGCCAGATGCTGGTAGGCGCCAAGGAGAAAAACACCATTAGGAAAGGGAACAGACTCTGTCATGCAGGGGCTGGGGCATGGGGGTGGCAGGTGGCATTTTTAAATAGTTTGGTGAGCCCTCCTTCTGAAGTGACAGCGAATAGGTCTAGAGGGAGTGCAGGAAGGAGCCCCGTGACTGTCTCCTGTAAGAGGGGTCCCAGCACAGGGCGCCTGGGGGGCTCAACACGTGAAGTGTCCGACTTCGGCTCAGGCCATGATCTCACGGATCATGGGTTGGAGCCCCGCGTTGGGCTCTGTGCTGACAACTCAGACCTGGAGCCTGCTTCAGATTCTGTGTCTCCCTCTCTTTCTGCCCCTCCCCTACTCGCTCGCTCTCTCTCTCAAAAATAAATATTAAAAAAAAGAGAGAGAGAGAGGTCCAGGCAGAGGAAACAGCAAAAGCAAAGGCCCTGAGGTGAGAATCTGCCTGCAGGAGAAGGAAAAGCCCCCACTGTGCCCCGCCGAGAGCAGGCGTGGGTGAGGTGAGAGGGTAACAAGCAGGGGTGAGGGGGGCCACAAGGGCTGGGAGGCCTCACAGGCCACCGCCACACGGTATCTTCTACTTGGAACAGAAACCACGGGAGGGCTCGGAGCCCAAACGCCACCTGACCTGACACTGGAAGGAAAGTCCCATGTGAGGCAGAGACGGGCAGCGAGCCAGAGGGCGAGAGCGGAGGCAGGAGACCCGGTCAGGGCGCGACTGTCATAACTCACGAGGGACGGTCATGGCTGGGACACAGCGGTCCCTGGGAGTGGTGACAAGCAGCTGGCTACCCCTGGACAGTAGAGCCCAAGTGGACTTGTGGATAGAGTGAGAGATTAGTTATTTTGCTAAAGGTAAGAGTTTGGTTTATGCTCATTAAATAATTATGTAACAACCCGAGACGGTACAGGATTGAGTGACTACTGGATTGGTCCAGGAAAGACGGTACCTGGTAAAGGAAGGAAATATATATGGAAGAAGTGCAACTTAAGAGCCAAGAATTGGTTCCAGGACTTTCCAAGTAGAGAAATGAATCAATGATGTTTTGGAGTGAGCTGTGCTTTCTTCAACAACTTCAAGTGTACAGATAAAATGGAATAATATTAAGCCAAAGATTCTATTTGAATTCCAAAAAGTAACTTCAGGAAGGAGGGGGAGGGGGATGTTCTTTTGCCATTCCTCACAGCTTCTCTAAGGCATGCTCTCTCGTTCATAGAACCTTCTAGAAATGTTTTATAACTGGTCTCGCCAACACAGTAGCCACATGTGACCGCTAAGCACTTAAAATGTGACTAATGTGACTGAGGCACTGAAATTTTATTGAGTTGTAATTAATTTTAAATAAAACAGGTATTGGCTAGTCACTATCATATTGATTAGTGACATCTCTAAAGAAAAATCACTCCACATTCATGAACTACACGTTACACTTTTCCTCTTGTGGTTAAAAGTATGCGTAGGTTTTGTAAGATCGTAGAGCTATAAGATCGTACTTTTCGTTATGCCCCAGAGCTAGCATCTACTCCTACTTCTGCACATATTCTTTGAAAACACACAGCGAATGGCTTGGTCTTAACAGTTTTCAAACACAGTTTCTTAGTTTTTTGTTTGCAATTCTAGTATCTTCTAGGCCATCACTCTGTCAATGACATTCAAAATGAGACCCCCCTCCCTGAAGCATATTCAATGCGAACATTTCAAATGTCATAGGAAAAGAAAGTAGTTCCCACTGAACTACTACTCTCCTGACCTCAGATCGAAGCACTTTACGGCATCGGCATCCATGAGCCCACTTTTCCTCCCAGGATCACAGGGAGTGAAGGGGCTGGTGTTAGTAACACCATTTTTCCGCTGAAGATCAAGGTAGAGAAGATTAACGGCAGTCCTAAATTTCACAGTGTAAATCTCTCTTTAAGCTTTATTTGGTTATTTGGGGGAGTAGGGAGGCAGAGAGAGAGAATCCATCCCAAGCAGGCTCCATACTGTCTGGGTGGAGCCCAATACGGGGCTCAAACTCGTGAACCATGAGATCACGGCCTGAGCTGAAATCAAGAGTCGGCCACTTCACTGACTGAGCCACCAGGCACCCCTTACAGTGTAAAATCTACAGGTTGGTCAGGAAAGAAGAGGAGGAATTAGGAAGACATAAAACACGGAAATCAGCTGGGGTGGAGGGGGGACTAGATGCAAATCCTTATTTCCCAAATCCCAGGAAGCTAGCAGAGCCGGGTCTGGAAAACGCTGTCTGGGTGAGCCCACTGCTCCATTGCACCCTGTGTCCCAGACCTTCCACGTGCCCCAACCGCGCACCCGAGGTCTGGCGAGAGGCTGGGCCCACGTCTGGCCGGCGACAAGCCCACACCAGTTAGTCTGGGCTTGAGCGAGGCAGCCTCAGCGTGAAGGGGTTCCCTCATCCACCAGCAAACCAGACCCAAAGGACAGGGCAGCATTCCTGACTAATCCCCTCTCCCCACAGCTGGAGAACAGGCTTTCGTTAATCTCCCTTTTGAAACGCTCACGCTAACCCTAGTCATCCCACTAAACTGCGTGACCCGGCAGATTAACACAGCGATTCAATCGGTTTAGAGCTGACCTTTGAAGTTGTCAGTTAAATTCCTTCACTTTGAGAATGAGGAAAATACGTCCCGGGAACACGGTGATTCTTGCAAAAGAATGCAATTCTGTTCATTTTCCAAGCCAGCAAGCCGCGTTCCTGTGTTACCCAAAACTGATGTACGGTGCCGCGTCTCTTCACCCTTTAACTACAGCGTGTTTCTAGAAACTACAGGACTGGAGGATCATCAATTTTATATATGTGTGTGTGTGTGTATATGAAATATTACGTGTCATATGATGTGTTTTATAACGTCTCGGTGACACAAGTATACATATACACATTATATGTATAACTTAATATGACCTAATTTCCCCCGTAGGAAGGATATTAAAATCAATAACTGCCTCCCCCAACACTATTAAATCAGAGCTGAGACACAATGACATAAAAACAAAGATAAAACCAATATAAACCATTAAAATAATTTAAAATTGTTTGAGGATGTGTAAGTTCCTGTGAACTAAGCATAAATATACCACTTATATTATATTTGGGGCCATGAGTATATTCAATACTTGGGAAATGTATAAAATTAGAACGGTATCATACATCTTGGAATTCATGCTTCTTGGAAATTTAGAAGGGCTTCTGAAGGATGGCTCCGTCAGCGTGGTCTTTGACGCTGCGTCCTGGGCAAGTCTGAGCTGGTGACCCCTTCTAGGGACACATCCAACCGCTGCCCCCGAGTGCTAAGTGAACATGCCATGTACAGCAGGGGCGTGGGACATGCCGCTGATGACAAGGAGGGAGGTGCTTGCTTTTTTCTTTCCTTTTTAAGTTTACTTACATATTTTTGAGAGAGAGTAAGAGACAGCATGCACACACGGGAGGGGCAGAGGGAAAGGGAGAGAGAGAGAATCCCGATCAGGCTCTGTGCTGCCAGCGCAGAGCCTGATGCGGGGCTCAAGCTCACGAACTGTGAGATCATGACCTGAGCCAAAATCAAGAGTCGGACGCCCACCTGACTGCGCCGCCCAGGCGCCCCTGCATGGGGATTTTCAGGGACAGAGAGACAGGAAGAGAGGAACGGAAATGGGAGCTGCAGGGACAAACCGCATACATCCAGCAAGCCTGGACAACCGTCGCAGACGGACAGGCGGGCCGACGGCACGGCGCTGCTCAGGCCGGGCACGCCTGCACCTGCCCCGCTGCGGGCCAGCTGGGTCTGGGGCAACTCGCTCGGCTCCCCCTCACCCCCACTCAGTTGTAAGTGGGCACAGAGCAGTGTCCACTCCTCACGAGTGACGAGGTTTAATGGGAGGATGTGTATGAACGCTGTCCGCCACGGGGCCCAGCCCACAATGCCGCACGCAGGCTGGTGACAGTGACGGTCACAGTCCAAACGGGAGCAGAGGCTCTTTGAAAGGAAGAACTGAACAAAATTTTAATTCCCTTGTCCTACCAATAAATCACCTGAAATCAGAAATAAAACGTCCTCCGGGCAGAACCTGGCGTTCGAGTTCTCTGACAACTGCATGAAGGACCCAGAGCACAGTCCCAAACCAGCTAGTCACGGCTCCCCGGTACTGGTTCCAAATTCAGTATCTGGACAGAATGTGCGTTGTCTACTCACTGAAGCCAGCCTGTGATGCTTCCTGAATGTTCAGGGCTGGTTCCATACCTGGTTTACGACCCACTGCCAGTCTATGGTAATTTCCAGGCACCTGACTCACACACACACCCCCCCAGAAGGACTTTGGGGCCCCTATCGGCGTCCCTGGTCAGAGGGACTCCGGGGCAGACCGCCCCCCACATTCCTACAGATGGGAAGCCGGAACCCTTCGTCAGCAGGTGTGCTCAGAACAAATCCACAGCCGGGCACCCAGGCCTCCTCCGGCCTCGAGCGCTGGCCCCACATTCTGAGCCGCTCAAAGAAATACCAGTCAGGAGGCATGCCCTCTCCCAAGCCCCCCGTTCCCAGTCCTCCCCCTCTGATGAGCGGCCTGTGAGGGGGAAACAGAGGCAGGGGGAGATTTCCGAAGTCTGCGCTGAGCCAGGAGCGGCGGGGCACGTACCTCTCTGCCCTTAACCTGCTGACGAGGGCACCAGGATGCTCAGCTGCAGATGAGGAAACCGGACCCAGAGGGGTTCCCCTCCGCTGGCCCCGATGACACAGACCCGAGTTGGAATCTGAACCCATGTCCATCCGTCTCTAAACCCACGTTCCCGGCAGCCCCCAGTAGGGCGAGCGTCTCACAGCCAAGCCTTCGGCCACCACCCCAAACCACGTTGTGGGGCGCAGGCCCCCGGTCACCTTATTTGCTCCTCAAAGTCTTCTCACGCCGAGCACAACTGACACGCGTCTCCACGGGGCCTGTCCGTGTCACCCTCACTCCGCGCAGAGTCCAGCGGAAGGGAGACCACTGCCTGGTCTCAGTCTTCCCTCTCGTCGCCAGAATGCAGCGAGCCTGTGTCCTCGGCTGTGACTGACAGAGACGGGCCCCGTGAACAGGCCTCTCTCCACGAAGTAACGGCCTCGGCAGTAATTAAAAGATGCACCAGCCTATTATCCTAAGCAACGTCATGTGAAGAAAAGGCTGAACTCAAATGAAAGGCCCGACTGATATTTCCTACGCGAGGAGACCTTGGGGGGAGGAGAGACATTACTGTCACAGACAAGCCAACGATGTCACGATTTGGGAGTTTTCATGACTAAAGATGCTCCTTTGCCACTGGGTCATCAAGCCGGCACATACTGTGGCTGCGAATTCTACGAGCAAACAAATGAATTACCCCTACTTGGGAACGTGCGGAGGTCCTAATGATGCTGTCTGGCTCTCACCCTAGGAGACACCAAGTCCCACCCACATTAGAGTAACACCGGGGGCGTCTGGGTGGCTCAGTGGGCTGGGCGTCCGACTTTGGCTCAGGTCATGATCTCACAGTTCCATGAGTTCGAGCCTCACATGGGGGCTCTGTGCTGTCGGCGTGTAGCCCACTTCCGATCCTCTGTCTTCTCCTCCCTGCCCTTATCACACTCACACGTGGGCTCACTCCCTCTCTCTCTCAAGAATAAACAAACATTAAAAAGTTTTAAAAAAGCATGCCTGGGTGACTCAGTCGATTAACTGTCCGACATCAGCTTAGGTCATGATCTCGCAGTTCATGGGTTCAAGCCCTGCATCAGGTTCTGTGCTGACAGCTCGGAGCCTGAAACCTGCTTCAGATTCTGGGTCCTCTGCTCTCTCTGCCCCTGCCCTGCTCACACTCTCTCTTTCTCTCAAAAATAAACAGTAAAAAAAGTTTTTAATTAAAATATTTTAAATTTAAAGAATGTAATTGTTTTGTTCACTAATTTGTAAACAGCTCTTCCTCCAATGACTCCCCTTTGGCAGTAATCCAATATTTGAAGACACGACCTCTTTTCTGACTACTTACAAAATAGACTCTCGCCCCTGACTCCACCAATTCTTAAGTCATCCAAATGTTCACTGAACGACAGCATAGGAACCCAATGGCTTGGGTCAACAGCCGCAGACCGACCTCGGGAGGTCAGCGGTCCACGGCAAGGGTGACACGCTGGGCGTGGTCTGGGGCAGATGGGGAGTTTAGGGACGCAGCGTGTGAGGGCCACCCACAGAAAGGCTGGTCTCCACGAGCACTTCTGTCACTGGCTGTCACAGAGGCATGGCCTTCACGGCACAGGTGGAGAGGTCATTTCTGGGCAGGTTGTGCCTTTCTGTCGAGCGCACAGCGTGCTAGGGTTTGCTGGGCTGCTCAGAACCCCTGGCGTCTGGGTGGAGGGCGGCTCCGCGTGCGGCTCCTCCGCAGGCTGTCTTCCCGGGCACCCTCCCTTTTGCACCACGAGCATTCGAGGTCCAATCTCACTCAGCTGTGCTTTTCCTGGGCGACCCCTGAAATCTGAAATCTTATGTGTAGGTACTTCAGACTCGGCAGACGTGCCGGCTTTCAACATACACACCGGCGGGAGAGCAGCACACGGAAACATGTCCACACCCGCCCAGTGATGTGCGCCTCCTGGCTGAGCGCGTGGCCCACCGTGGTGGGGGTTGTATTTTGTACTTCTTGTCATGTGCTGGTTGTTAAAAATGTTGAAAAGGTTTAAAAAAGAAACAATACTGAAAGAATTATGTATTTTTCTTTTTAATGATAAGATGGTTTGGGAAATGTAATTCGACACATTTTGCCCTAAATCATCTAAGAACTACCATTAATCAGATGTACTTCATGGTTGGGGCGCCTGGGTGGCTCAGTCAGCTAAGTAGCCAACTCTTGACCTCAGCTCACATCATGATCTCACAGCCGTGGGCTCGAGCCCACATCAGGTTCCTCAGAGTGTGGAGCCTGGTTGAGATTCCCTCTCTCCCTCTCCCCTACTTGTTCTCTCTCTCTCTCTCCCCCTCTCTCTCTCAATTGCTCTATGAAAAGAAAATATTTGTGGTTGCAGTAAATAATCCTGGACACCTTTCCCCCAAACTGCCAACTAAGGCAAAAGGAAATAAATCAGCAAATGATAAGACACTTCCAAAGAGGTAGTGTTCATCTGCTGGAATCACTTAGCTCGTCACAAATACCGCAAAAAAGCAACTGTTTTCTCAAGTGAAATTGGATATGTAATATCGCTTTTCTTCATGAAAACCCTTCATTTCTAACTGTTCCAGTAAAGCCATTTATATCACAGACCAGTTCTCCAGAGGAGAGCTGCAGAAACCCAGCTCTGGGCACAGCGACTGCCTGAGTGCCGCTTAAATCACACGCACAGGTTACACTGCACACTCGTAAGCGGTACCTCAGCATCTCCTTTCCATTAGTTTTACAGTTAAAAAAAAAAAAAAAAGAAAAGAAAGAAAAAGAAACACTTTGCCTAACCAGACTGATTACCAGTTTTCTGACTTTGCCCCTCACCAGGTGTGTGAGAGTGAGCAGACCTCTTCCTCTCTATGCCTCAGTTTCCCCTCCCATAAGATGGAGCTTCGTTAAAGCGCCGGACTCCTAGCATCATCACAAACATCAGCAGCGCGGCACTCTGTGCAGATCAGTGTATCATCGCCACACCCATCGGGCATCTTTCTCTGCACGTACAAGTTCATGAACGCTGAATGACGACAGAAGGGCGGATGGTACGCAACCAAGTACGATGCGCGCAGAAGAAACGAGGAGGCGGCACATGGGGGCTCACTGTCACGTGACAGAAGTCGATATGGGCAAGAAATGCGTGGAGAAGAAAGGGACGTTAGCACGGGAGATCAGTCACCTCTACTTCCCCCAAGTGTTTCATCGATAACAACAATGCACACTACTGGTCATGGGCTTTATAGAAATCTCAGCTTTGCGCCCACATATGTTAAGCCTTACATAAGTCCTATAAGAAAGCTCCTCCAAACATCACTCCCCTTTCAGCAATTCAAAGGCAAGAGCAGACTCGTAAGACCTGATGACGATCATACAGTTGACAAATGTCATCACGGGGAATTAAACAGGGTTCTACTACATCTCCCTCACAGCCACAATACCTCTACCACTTGTGCTGTGCCTGTCTCCGTGGGAGAAGTCACTCTCTTATTCACCACGGTGCCCCCAGAGCCGGGGCCCTTACCCTGCAGGCACACAAAGATTGGTGGGTAGATGGATGGATGGATGGATGGAAGGTGGGGGGGTCCCTGGGAACATGATTTTTGGTTCCACTCACTACATCCAAATCCTACCCAATATAGTAATTATAAAGAGAAGCTTTATATAATACTTTCTAATTATAAAACTAATAAGCATATCTTTATTACAACTATGTTACTTCTTACCAAAGACACTAAGCTATTAGATATCCTTATTCTAACGGATAAGGGCAGACATTTTTTTTGCTTAAGAAAGACTTGTGATTTTCCAAATGCATCTAGCCAAGACCTCCATTCGGACGAACAGTGGAATTTCCGAACACGGTCCTGAGCCCTGCCCCGGAGTCAGTCCAATGGCAGCCACCAGAGCGGTGACAGTTTTGCAACACGTGGCCCAGAAGGAAGAGCTGACGGAGCCAGGTCTACTTAGCGCACGGGCAAGAAGACACAAACCGGCAGGAGAAGCCTTCAGATACTGACGAGGCTGCCCGTGCCCGAGGGAGCACACTTGTTCTGGGAGCTGATGAGGACCAACGCGCAGAAATTAAAGGAAGAACATTTTGGCTTAAAACGAAGAAAACCCCAGATGGATTAGGAGCAGTGGGAGGAAGTGAACTCATTTACGAAGAAGCTCTCTCAAAATCAACAGCCTTGTCAAGAATACCACACACAGGTGCACAGAAGTGAACTGCTTACCTTCCAGAGCCCCATCCAACTCATACCCTGTGGTCCCAGATCGCCAGGTAGACCCATGTGACGGGCATGATGACTGGGGTTCGTGAAGTATGGCACGTGTGGCAACCTACCATGCCACACGCGAGGTCCTCACACATTCATGCAAATCGGCCTAGCCTGAATCACAAATATTCGTAAAACTAGAATTACGTAGCAAGATATAATTTCTAACTCTAATTATTGAGTATCTCCCAGAGACCTTGGAAGAAGGAAGTGTATACTCCAAGGACAAACTTTTTAGCTCAAGCTGTGATGCCCAGAATCGAAGGACTACATGGTCTGGGGGGGCGGGGGAGAAAATGAAGAAACGAGTACAAACACCGGACTCTGCACTGACCAGCTGTGTGGCCTGGGGCGCTAGCTGTGCGGCCTCGCTACAGAGGTCAGTGTTGAAAGAACTTGCGGGCTTATTCGGTATAGTAGCCGCTAACCACGTGTGCCTTCTCAAGCCTTTGCGACGTGGCTAGTGCACCAGTGGGATTTTTAATTTAAATATAATTTGTAATCTCATCTCATTATAATTAATAAATTGAATTTAAACAGCCACGTGTGGCTAGTGGCTATCGTACTGAACAGGAAAGCTCTAATGATTCCTAAAAAGACCGGTAAAGAGTCAAATTCCAGACCAACTTCCACACGTCGTCCTGCGTGAGAGCTCCATGCCTCACAGACGGCCGGGTGAGAAGGAAGAGCGATGGGATCTGAGATCCCACGAGGGCGAGCCCCCGGGCCGCAGCCAGCTCCTGCCTATCCGGTCCCTCGTCACGCCCAGCACGGGGTCCTCTGTCCTTCAGTGTCAGAGCTGGGCTCTCCATTCACATACATCAAACGTCTCTGGAGAGATGTGAAGTGTAGTGCCCTAAGGGAAACACCCCTGATATGAAGCCAATTAGGGAATTATTACTGGGTAATCGTGAACGCTCAGTGAACAACCCTGAAACACAGTGTTCCCTGCGGAGTCCAAACGCGACCTGTAAAGGAGTGAAAACCTCTTACAAAGTATGCTATCAGACTTCCTTCAGGCCTATGCATCTACTTCAAATCCAAGGACACCACCTCAAAATCTCTTTCACTAGTGAAAACTCACAAATAATGAATGCCAGAGAATGTGACTTTTTCTATTTTTTTTAATGTTTGTTTATTTTAGGGAGAGAGAAAGAGGGAAAAACATACAGAGTGTGCGGTGGGGAGGAGCAGAGAGAGAGAAGGACACACAGAATGTGAAGCAGGCTTCAAGCTCCAAGCTGTCAGCACAGAGCCTGATGCGGGGCTAAAACCCACACAAACCTTGAGATCATGACCCATGCCGAGGTCAGACACTTAACCAACTGAGCCACCCAGGCACCCCTAGAAGACGTGACTTTTGGAAGGGTTGTCTAGGTTGTTTCTTTTATAAACGTAAAGAGCCTAGAAAAACTCCCCTGTAAAAGGTTGCCAAAGTTAATGACAGGCAAATGGCAGAGATTTACGAGGAACGTGGAGACAAACCTACGAGCATACATTGGTAGCATCAATCATGACAGAAGGAGACTTCAAAATGGCAAATGTAGCAAGGCCAATAAGCCTAGTAAGGACCAGTTTCGGAAAAAGTTCGTAGCAGAGCTAGGAAATTACTATTTTTGCAGTACTCCACGTCTGCAATATTGTTAAGCCTGTTTTTTGAAACTAGGCAATGGCCACCAGAAAAATCACACAAGCTGGTCATCTGTTTGTCACAACCGTGCGGAGAGCTTCCTAGCACAGTACAACGCTGGCTAGACTCAGGGAGGTCTTCCTGGGAAGACAACTGAGATGTGTGCCCCTTGCTGATTCTTACTTCCTCAACTGCATTCCGCTGATACTGCACGCGCCTTGTAAGGATCACGCGAACACGGCAGACGAGAGCATGACGGCCGCTGCCCGGGCCGGCGCTGGCCTGCCCTCCCCGCTTAATTGGCTCTGCTCACTGGGCAGACACTGAACTCAGTGCCTTCTTCTCTTCGTATGCTGACTCGAGTAATCCCAGCGCCATGATTCATGTTTCAAAGTGTCTAGAATAAAAAACACTGATAATCAACTCTGGCAATGACTCCATCCCACACTTCAAAGAAAAGCAGTCGAGGGCTTCCTGGCTCACTGCAATCTCCAGGAGCTAACACTTTTTAAAGACTGGCAGATGATGTGAAGTCACGAAAACCATGAGCTGGTCAGCACCGCAGCTCTTAAACATTTAAGGGAAGACGGAAGGGGAGACTCCTTTAATGTTGGCCTGCAGATCCTATCTCAGCTCTGGCTGCAGTAACAAATACCAGAGTGCGTGGCTTCAACAACAAACATGTATGTCTCGAAATTCCAGAGGCTATGGGATGTCCAAGATCAAGGGGCCCAACCAGTTCCTGCCAAGGGCCCTTCCTCCTGGCTTGCAGAGGGATGGCCTCTCGCTCTCTCTCACAGAGCAAAAGGGGAGAGCGAGCTCGTCCTCCAGGCTCTTCTCGTCAGGGCACTGGTCCGGTCACGAAATGCTTGCTGGTCATTGACTTTGTCAACGCAGCCTGTGGGTTTCCCCGGCAGCGGAAGGCTCTGGAGCCCCGCAATAAGCAGGAGAGGCTGAATTCCCATCTAGCTACTTACTGCTATGTAGGAAGCCATGCCTGCCATCAGTAAGCAGTGTCCCCATCTAAAGTGATTAAATAATAACCCCATTATCCAGACCAAGTACCTTAGGAAGCGACAGTGTAAATATAACACGAAGCCATCAGCCCCATCACAGGACTTGAGCTGTGTCCCCAAGGACAGATGGCACTAGAAGAAACACTGGCCTTTGAATCTGTGCTGCCTTAACTCTTCAGGAGGTTTAGAGGACACAGCCGGATGTAAATAACGTTTACCAGCTCGGGGACGTCACTACGGCTCTGGGATACAACAGAAGCGTGGTGCCACAATCACGTGACTCGGGGAGGTCTAGGGGCCCCACATGCTTGAGACTTGTTCTCCCACTTGCCTACTTGGCTCACCATGCTGTCTTCTCTCTTCCTCCTGAGCTGCTTCACTCAGGTTTGCCGCTGCTTCCTTCTCTTTCTTCCAAAAGATAACCGAAATGGCAGAGTCCACTTGTCAGCTCATAGCCAGAAGCACGGAAGCCATTCCCGTCGGGAAAGCGGCCGCAGTCACAGCTGCTGCTGAGGCTCCCGTTAGGACAGTGCATATGTTGACTGCTTCCCCCCCAGGCCTCATTCTTGTACTAAAAGTAGTTTAATCGTAATTAGAAAGTCGTCATCCTCCACAGGCAGAGCTGTCTCTCTTTGATGAGAAGTCACTGCAGCCCCGAAGCTCGACCTGCGGTTCCGGCCCTCTCCCCCGTCGAGCTCCGCCTCTCCAGCGGCTGAATCTCATGCGTGGCCTCAAGTAGGAATTCCCAATCCTGCATTCTCTAGTCCAAAAGTGGTTAGAAAAACCATAGCTTGAAAAGCTGCTGAGTTGCAGAATGTATATTGCTGTTTGAGAGTTCATATATATCCCCTATTTAAGGAAGTTCAGACCCCTTAGAAAACTCTAAGAGGACAATTTACACTGCTGTTTCATTTATCTCAAAACAGAGGTGGGAACACAGTGCTCGACAGACTGAGCTATCTACCTGGACACAGACTTGTATGCCTCTGCACAGCCTCTCACAATGATTACTTCGGGGACTGAGGGGGGAAAAAGCCACAGCCCAAATGCTGTACCTGCCTATTCCCTAGTTCATACCAAGTATTTTTCAAACTTAAGTCTACAACAATAAACACTTCACTTTCCTAGAATCTAAGCATTTAAAAACTGCTAGTCTGCCCATTAAACGTGTTGCTAGTGAAGTTAAGAGGTGCTATAATATTGGGTCAGCTAGTCTATCATGTTGTATGGTCTGGAATCATCCAAATATTGTATTAGCTAGTTTCACCGTGACGCTCACCTGTTGTTAGTTTCATGCAAAAGTAGATCACTAACAGCGGCCAGTGTTTATATAAACGGACTCTGAGCATCGACCTTAGGCTTTGCTTTTATTCAATCATAAGATCTTCACAATAACCCTGTGATGATGTGGATACTTAGTACGTCTCCAGGGCCCCAGGGACTCTTCATTACTACTTTTTATTATTTATTTTAAGTTTACTTATTTATTTTGAGAGAGAGAGAGAGTAGGTATGTGAGCAGGGGAGGAACAGAGAGCGAATCCCAAGCAGGCTCCATGCTGTCAGAGCACAGCCCAAACCAGAGCTCCAACCCAAAAACAATGAGATGATGCTCTGAGCCGAAATCAAGAGTCAGTCACGTAAGTGATGGAGCCACTCAGGTGCCCCGTTATTTTAAAGTCCTGCTCTTAAACGATACCAGCAAAGATCAAGTAAACACGCATATCAAGTAAATAACAAAACAAGTTCCGCGTCTTTGTATCAGTCCAGGGTAACTTCTCTGGTATTGCCGATAATTACAGAGATTGGTAAAATGATCAAGTGTATTGATTATTGGGCTATCAGCCTACACCAGACCTCCAGGGCTAACCTCACCCACCGCACACACCCAGACACTGAGTTACCCACGCTTGGGAGAGAATAAGAACTGCCGGCGAAAATAAGCCCACAATGAATAACCCAACTTCAGTGATGAAATATTAATTTCATCACCTTCTTTACCAAATCTGCTAAGAAACGGAAATCAGCTGGAAGTTTCACTCCTTCTCGCTCTGGGATAGGTGCTAATGTGCAGACAAATGAGGCTCTAAGGCCCAGGAAATTCTACAGAGTGGAGCACTCAGTCTTCAACACCTGAGGAGCTTTACTAACTCACATCACAGAAGCGATCACGTCTTACGTTAGTGCTGCCTGACCCAAAACACAAGACCAAATATCCCACATCAAGGTACTCCTCTGTAAACAAGCATGTATTTAAACGTTTGTCATGATTCTAACCAAACTCGGCAATTTATTTGATATTAATAATGCCCTCCCCCCAAAAAATCTTATTCCCATTTCTCCCTTCTGTTCTCCTACATGAACATTATGCCAAGTGCCTAGAATAGGGCATGGCACATAATATGTGCTCAATAAACGGTTCCTTGATGAAATGCATGCATTTAATTAACTCGGTTTCCAGTCCTTGCCCCCTGAAAGCCACACAGGACACGGCCTCCGCAGGCTTCCTCCAGAACGGAAATGTACCCGCTGCTCAGCTGCGTCCCGTTCACAGACTTGTCCACACGTCGCCAGCACGCTGACACGCAAGCTCTACCACGGAGCAACCGTGTGGGATTTCTAGCCCCTTCTGGCACCACCCTTGGCCTCGACTCTGTGGTGAAAACAGCGAAGCCCCTCCCACCTGAGTGGTATCCTTGCCTCTCTTCCATCGACCAGATGGCCTGCAGGACGCATTCACCTGAAAAGTAACGCGTACCTTCATCGCTGCATGCAGCTGTGTTATGAACTGTTAGGAGCCCACCCACCCCCAGAGACGGTGCACCCTTTCAGAGAAGCTTACTCTAGTGATCATCATATCCCAGCCCCTAACACAATACTCAACATTGGTCAGCGTCGACAAATGTTTACTGGATCTTGGACGGACAAAATGAAAGAGTCCTATACACCTATCCAAGGAAGTCAGAGGCGGCCATGCTTTTGAGATGACAATATCGAGCCTGCCAACTGGAAAAGGGAATACATATACGTGGACTGTCTAACAAAATACTCTCCATCATTAGCACTGATTACAGAATATGGGCTCCTCACCTAAGGCAGTGCCTGCCTGGACTTTCGCTTCATTTCTCAGAACCAGGAGGCACGGAAAACCCTGAGAACAGGAGGTGAGGTGCTTCTCTGCATCCTTGGAGGGAGTCTGCTCTGGATGGAAGATCCTAAGAGCAAATCCCAAGGCAGACATGATCTTCAGCAGTGCAGAGGGAAAACAAACTGATGCCCATGGAATGTCACTCAGGCACACAGCTTCTGGAAGCTCAGCGCGGGGGCAGAGGTGGGGAGGTGCTCAGAGCAGCCTCAACCGCCACCCGACGGACACGCTAGTGCAAGCCTGCCTCCCCGCAGAAGAGAAAGCTATCAGAAGCCCCAGGACCTGGTGTGCACCGGGCTGGCACCACCGAATGAAGTTATTTTAGCTTCAGCTGTGATCCGAACCCTGCCCGGAAGGTTTTGGCTCCTGCCTTACTTGAGGAATCACCCCTGGCATGGGCGCCAAGGGTGCTGGTCACAGAGGGGTCTCAGCATCGACAATGGCAAAAAACAGAAGCCGGAGGAGTGTTCCTGCTACGTGTGGGCCATGCCACGGACGGGGCACCCACCGGGCCCCGCTCCTGCCCTTCAGGCTTTGCCCCCAAACCGGGCAGTGGGCCAATCAGCCTTCACTTCATAAAAACAAACGGTCTGAGCTTCTGTATCTTAAAAACAAAAGGCAGATGGGAAGTTCACAATGCGATCCCATTTCTGCGGATATCTCACATATCCCATAATAATCTGTTCTCAAGAAGTTTTCCAGAAAAAGGTTTTTTTTAATTTTTTTTTTTTTTCTGAGACTGAGACAGAGCATGAGCAGGGGAGGGGCGGAGAGAGGGAGACACAAAATCCGAAGCAGGCTCCAGGCTCTGAGCTGTCAGCACAGAGCCCGATGCGGGGCTCGAACCCACAAACCGTGAGATCATGACCTGAGCCGAAGTCAGAGGCTTAGCCGACTGAGCCACCCAGGTGCCCCTGGAATAAGTTTTTGAAAGGCATTTATTTTTAAGAGAGTGAGAGAAAGCACACACAAGCAGGGGAGGGGCAGAGAGAGAGGGAGAGAGAGAATCCCAAGCAGGCCCCATGCTGACAGCAGCCAGCCCAAAGCTGGGCTCGAGCTCACAAACCATGAGATCATGACCTGAGCTGAAGTCCAACGCCCAACCAACTGAGCCCCCCAGGTGTCCCTCCATAATAAACAAGTTATAAAAATATATAAGCCAGGGCAGCTAGGTGGCTCAGCCCGTTGAGCATCGACTCCTGGTGTCCGCTCAGGTCATGATCTCGCGGTTCGTGAGTTCAAGCCCCGCATCAGGTTTGCTGGGTCAGTACGCGGTCTGCTTGGGACTCTCTGTCTCCCTGTCTCTCTGGCCCTCTGCCACTCCCACTGTCTCTGTCTCTCTCAAAAAAAAATAAACTTAAAAAAATACACATGCCACAGTTTGCTATTTCAGGACTTGCATTCCAATCAGGACACAAAAACGTTAAGAGAGTGAGAATATCAAGGTTCCTTGTTGGAGAGAAAATACCGCGACGCTAACAACAAAGCGGACTTGAATGCAGACTGCATCCCGGCTGCTCCAGAGGGGCTCCCTCCGTGCACCCGCCCCCTGTGCACTCTTCTCTGTGAGCTGTTCCGGAGCTGCAGAAATGACGTGCACCTTTGGAATTGATCAGTTTTGTGGTTCATTTCCAAATTCCTCTAGATGGGCGTGATGCTTTCCTCGTACACCTGAGCAGGTTCGATCCTCACGCGGACACCTGGCACTTCAAATACCATAGTTCAAGCCCATCTTACTACCACCAGCAGACTCTTCAAGACCCCAAAGGGACAAACTAGAATTTCCCTTCTCTTTCATAACAAGCCACTACTTCAGAAGAAACAAGGAAAAATAAAAAGGCCCTCCCCCTCTATATGTTTATAGAGAAATATATAAATCTATAAATGACTGCTATTTATAGATCTTTATGTTCATTCCCTCCTCACAGGCTCATTACTACCAACTGTGTTCGTAAAAATGTACCATTTTTTTTCTAATTTTCTTCCTTTACTTAAACCCAAAGTACTTCCTCTCGCCCTAGGAAGCTCTACCAAAGCAGTTCTTTTGGATATTTTTTACAATTATGCAGAGAACAAGAAGGTGAAAGCTCCCTTCTTCCAAAGGTTTTTGCACATCACCTGAGCCCAAATCTTTCCCAGCTCCTCTCCCCGCCCCCCCCCCACCAGCTTCCATTCTGCTAATAAAAGGGCCAATCCCTCCAAAGCCCACTTGCTCATGGCATTCGTCTACTTAGGGATCAACTTTCTGTCTCTGTCATACCCCCTCACACAGACGTCACCGCCTGGCTTCCGAGTCCTCCCTGGTCGGAGTCCTGGGCGGTGCTCGGCCGGACCCACCACCCGGACTCGAGAGCGCCCATCCCACACCGTTCACACTACAGAGCTCCCTCCTCCACGAGGCCTCGCCCCTGGCTGCTCAACATTTCCACCCAATTTCCAAGGGCCAGAGTGGCTCTGGTCCAGAGAACTCTGGGAGCGCTGTGGACACATAAGAGTCTTTTATGCCTGTGTATTTCGATACTTCTAGAAAAGTGTCCTCTGCAGTCTGGTGGGGCCGGCCCATAAACTGGTAGGGAGAATGTCACAAAAATTCAAAAAGTGAATTAGGGTGACTGAGTAAAACTAGGAAGGACAGGAAAACACAGAACTTTCTGAATCATCAAGACTGAGATTTCTGGCAATGGAGTTACTAAAATAAATATTTTCCCCATGTGTAAATTCCTCAAGCAGGATTTCTCCAACAATACACAAATAAAAAGAAACAAAAATACTCAAGTCCCAAATGTGCATGAAGCAGAGAGAGGAAAGATAAGTGCACCCCCCAAAGTCCCTTCTGGAACACAGGTTCCTTATTACCTCGGGCCATGCACCTGCTGCGGTCCAAGGCATGAGTCCACATTTGGCAACAATGACTGCACAGTCTAGACCGCGGCTTCCAGAAGGAAAGGTAGGTGCCTAAGTTACGTGACTTTCCAATGACTTGTGCTCGGCACACGGAAAACACTCAGCAAATGGCTGCGTAAGAAAAAGAGGCTTGTTTTGAACCCAAGATCCTAGATTTAAAAAAAGAAAAAAAAGCAAACTCTATAAAGGATATTTAAGGCTTATTTACAAACTCATTATTAAACATGAAATTTAATTCAAACAAAGAAGAGAAACTTTTTAAAAGCGTTTGGTGGAGCTAACTATCTGGAAATGCTGTCATTTACCTAATTTTAAAGGTCCGCTTAGCTTCCCAATCCAACCAGATCTGTTTCCTCCAGGGTAGGGGTAGCAGGCTGCTTCGGAGAGCCAACTCTGGCCCGCCACCTGTTGTCACACAGTTTTATTGTAAAACAGCCACATCCATCTACCGTCCATGTCTGCTTTCACACGACAAAGGCAGAATTGGGGATTTATGACAGAGAACTGACCTGCAAGCCTAAAATACGCTCTCTGGCCCTTTTACAGAAAGTGCGGACCCCTGCTTTTTTTTTATGTTTTATTTATTTTGGGGAGAGCAAAAGAGAGATATCGTGTGAGCAGGAGAGGGGCAGAAAGAGAGGGAGACACAGAATTGGAAGCAGGCTCCGGGCTCTGAGCTGTCAGCACAGAGCCCAATGTGGGGCTCGAACTCATGAACTGTGAGATCATGACCTGAGTCAAAGTCGGATGCTTAACCGACCAAGCCACCCAGGCCCCCCTGCTGACCCCTGCTTTAGAGCATCAGGTAATACCGAATAGCCAATAAAGTGTGTTTTATGAAATAACTCAGATGACTTACTGACCTAAAGTTACTTACAAGTTAATTGAATATGCTTTTTCATTTTGGGTCATTATGGTTAGTTTTAGTTACATCCTCAAAACCAAAATCTACCGAAGACATGTCTCAAAACGTACCAGAAATCAGATCACAAAGACAGTGGTTTCTGGCCACCTCGTGTGCATCGTGATATCCTGAAAGCCTGGCAGAGCCCTTAAAGAGCCGAACAAATTCCATACAGTTAAAGGAAAGAAAATTGCAAAAAGAAGTTAAAGACACGAAAGTTATACAGAGTGAGCCAGGGATCCAGGCCACATACTGAGTAGACGTGCGCTTAACAAAACGAGGCCTGAGTGACATGAATGAAAAACAGCAGACATGGGCAGGCAGAGCAGGCAAACCTTCCGGAGCACTCACCCCGCCCAAAGGGCTACCAGAGAGCGTGCCCTGCGGGAAATCCAGCAAGCCCGGCCCTGCACCAACGAGACTGGATGAAGAAAATACGAAGAAACAGAGGCACTGCACCCTGACGTGTACCGTGGCACCAGAAGGTTCACTCCAGCCAGCTTTCAGTAACGGGAGCAGCACAGCCCTGAAGCCCCCTGCTCCTCACGGCCTCCTTGTGCTCACTGCACCCCCCCCACTTCCTCTGGAAGAAGCCAGTTTGCTCCTACCAGCCCCACACCCCCTTCCCCCATCCACCCAAACCCCACCGTCCTCCACAGCCCCACCCACAATCCTGACCGCTGCGGCGGCGCCCTCACGGGGGTCCAGCCACAAAGGCGATGGAGTTGGCACGGGAGCCACCATGTTAGAGGACTTCTCTGTAAAGTGTCTCCAGTCCACATGACAGCGAGGCGACATCCTCTCCTACCTACACCCATACACGCGTCCCACAGCCCCCGCTGGATGGGCTTCTAGAAGCTTCTAGTAGAAGGCAGAACACACACTATATAGGTCTCCAATCCAGAGGTCAATGACGCGAACAACAAATGGCATTAGCGGGTCAGGCCCTGTCCTCAGGGCTCTGTATGCGTGATCTTATTTAATTCTCAAAATGAGCCTCTGGGCAGGCGGGCACGGTCAGCGCTCTCCAGGCTCCGGGTGAAGCCGCTGAGACCACTGGAGTCGCCTCGTTCCCGCGGGTGCCTGAAGCTGCATCCTAACTCTCACCCAGAAACTAGTGCTGAGCCTCCTTCAGGGAATGGGAACAGACTCGAAACTCGGGTTCAGCTGTTGGCCGGCCTCCAGGCTTCCACTTCCTCCCTTAGGGCAGCCCACGTGGCAGCGGGGCCGGGAGGCCGACCAGTCCAGTGTCCCTTAACCCCACAAAGTCGGAGCACAAAAACGCTCCTGCTTTTCACTGCGCCCAGAAGCCTACTGTGTGGTTCCCAGTCACTTTCCCTGCCTCTGTTCAGTAGCCAGGCCATCCGTGTCCTCTGTGTGACCACTAACCTCATCATCAGGCTACATGCACATCCTCAGCAATAAACTCACGGGGTGCACACGGAGGGCAGTCCCACTCTAGCAGACGTGTGGAAGAACTGCTTTTCCAGAACATCGGTGCGCCGGTCCATGGGAACCCACCTCTTGCCCTTCCCCCGCCCACCCCCTTAGAGACAAAGGACTAAGTCAAAGAGAGGCGCCCAGGTTCCCATGCGGAAATGAGAACTGCACACTCAGAGAAGCATGGAGAAGGTCCCCTGCTAAGCTGGCTTCCAATGTTTAATTACATGCATGATGTAATTACACGCATACATACTGTACCACTGTTTTCTAATGAGGTTGGCAGGGAGAGAGAAACTTGGCATTTTATTCTTAGCGTAATGTGCTTGTTTTTATGCTTACTGTAACAGCTTGCTGGGGGAGCACTGCAGAGAGTCTGAAAGGCTTTAAAAGGGGTGACAAGGAAGAACCGCGCCCCGTGGATGTGACGCACGTGGAAAACGGCCAGGACCAGACACTCCATTAGGAAGAAGGGGTGTCCAAGGTAAGCAGCGCCCTCCGTAGGCGGGAGCGCTTGACGCCAACCTCCCTACATTCAGGTAAGATTCTGAGCTTGAAAAGTGGGGAGGTGAATGCGACGGGGAGCCACAGCTGGGTGTTTGAGTTTCCTTGCAAAAGTTTGCCGGGCCAGGAGAAGGGTCCACACCTACCAAACAAAGCGAGCACTTGGGTGTCCCGGGCCAGAAACATTCTCTCCATAAAAGAAGCTACCATGAATCTAAGGCCCGGCGCATGGGAGGGCAGGCCATCAGCAGCTTATCTGGGAATCTGCTGCCTCCAAGCACAGCAGTGAGAAAGCAGGGAGAGGCAGCAGATGGGAAGGGGTGAGGGCGGGAAGGAAGTGACATCCAGGCAGCTGTGGTGTCATAAAAACGTAGCAGCCAACAGTATAGAAACAGGAGTCTCGAGCATCTGATTATCCGAGAAACAACTGTGGTGATTTGTGAACTAACTTTCAAAAAAGATCAAAATACAGAATAATATTCAACTGCTACGTAGGCTGCAAGACCGAGAGGCCGGGGACGCGACCAAAGCTGGAGGCGCTCGGCTTGTCCTGCTGGCGTTGTGCGCACAGGGCCACGCCTGCCACCAGATCATGAGTCCCCATCTGGGCCTTCCAAGAAACGTTCCCTACCACAGGGTCCAAGACAGACCCACCCGCTATTTAAATCCAGCCTTTAACAAAGGCCGGTGGAGACCCAGACTTGGTAATTTCAGTCTGAGAAGAGACTCCTAAGAATTCCTATGAATTTGTTTACTTGAACTCCTCCATCACAGCCAAAACAGAAAGGACACGCAATCTAATCACGTGGGCTTTTCCATTCAGCCCAAATATCTGGCAGAGAAGGGCCAGATGACGTTTTCCTTGCTGAAATGACATAAAGGAAACCTCCTACCAGATCACTTTCTCATCCTTCATCACCATAAACCAATAATCGTACCACTCTACGCAACACATCACTCCACATGACATATTTTAACCGATTAAAAATTCTGGTCAAAAACCAAGCATCTGGGACAAGGGACGATGATATACATAAGTAAGGTCACGTGCAAAAATCTCATGAATGCCACACATAGCGCTCGGAGCCGTGGCTGGGCGTCAGGCTGAGACTCAAGGGTAAAGACGGCAGAATGTCAGCGTTTTAGTGGGAAGACCCACAGAACTAGCAGCAGGTCGTGGTCACGCCCGCGGTGACACCGTATCATTCTGCATCTGGTGTTCTGTGACATTCTCCAGGAGTCGAGTCTGCTCTGTCTCCCTAAGCTGACGGCCCACCTCTTGGTTTCATTTGAAAACACTGATCTGTATGCAGCTGGTACTTATTAGGAGGTGTTAGTTGTCTGTTCAATGAGTTGTATGAGTGGTGCACTGAGCTAATGGAACCCACATGGCTTTAGGGTTCGCCTTCTCTCTGCAGCCGCCTACTTTCTCTAGGGCAGGGTAATGGAAATTAGTTCAAGGCATGGAAAAAGTATGATTTCAGTCACTCCACTGAGCCGCTTTCCCTCGGGAACAGGACAGGTACACAGACTAGTCCCAGAAAATAAGTTAAGTGCTGCGTGACCTCTAGTAGTTATTTAAACGTAGCAATAGCTCCGGAGCACAGAGAAGGTGCTCCGGTCAGCTCCAGGGAGCACCAGGGCTCCCCGCTCGGGTGCCACATGACCCGACTGCATCTCTGCTGCCTTCACACTTGCACCCAGAAGTCTCTTTATGGCTCAGCTGACGCAGGAAAGTCTGAATGCCGTACAGAAAGGGGTCTAGGGGTGTCTGTGGACAATGAAGGAAAGTGTGAGCTCTCCGGAAGGCGCGTGTTTACACCTGGGGGCCCAGCTCAGAATACGCATTCCTTGCTTGGTACATGAACTTTCTCCCTGAACGCTTTCCTTTCCACGCTTTATCTTCCTGCCTTTCACAACTCACCTAGAACCGTGGAATGAGGTGCCCACACCGCCACCTTATCAGTAGCCGGGAGTCTAGCGGGCACTGGGGGGGGGGGGGGCCGGTCCTGCCCTGGAAGTAAAGCCGTGGCCCCCTCCGCACCACCCTGAACCGCCACCTCAGTCCCCGGGACACCGGACCCTCCTCTGGCCTGGACGCTCCCATCCTGACCCCACAACGTTGCACACACAACACTACATTCCTTCAACCAGAGGATGTATTACCCAAAATATCCCTCGAGGGATTTCTTTCTTTCGCCCCTCCCCGCCCTAACAGAAATAGCTCAGAAAAGAAAAACTGAAACCAAACATGGGTGTCCACATCGCAGAACCCCCTTCCACCAAGAAAAGCCACGGTATTTAGTGCTAGACCACACCTCCCAAATCAAAGCACGGGCACCAGCTTCCCGAGTGGATGAGGGAAACCAATGTTGACAGCAGCAGCCAACATGCAAAAACAGTGTTCTCGCAAAAGTGCAGAGTACAGCCTGGCCCGTACACACGGGGATTCTGACGTGAGTAATCACACGGTGGTTACGCAGACTCAGAACTCATGCCTCAATCTGGCAGAAGGAGAAACATTTCTAGGATAGTTCGCAAGGGTCAAGTACCTCAATGTGCTGGTTAATTTCCTTTATATCTGAAAGAACTCCCCTAAAGTCCATCACTGCCCCATGGAAAAGTCACTTCTAGAAACGTGTCCGACACAGGCAAGCATAAAGTACATTTATACTCCACTGCCTGGACGCTGGGACGTCGGGAGCTGGCCTTTCCAGCCGGGACTGTTCCGCCGTGTCCGTAACCCCATTCAAACAGATCCGTGCTCTAGAAGACACTCATTACTTGGATAATACCCATTATCTAACATGTGCGAGGCCCTACTCTAAGATGTCGAGGATACAGCAGCTAACTACACAGGCAACAGCCCCTGCCCTCAGAAGGCTTACATTCCACCGGGGGAAAACAACGCAGTATCACATAAGAAAGACACAGGGCAAGGCAGAGGCCGATCGGAGCGTGCTGGAGGAAAATAAAGCAAGTAAAGAGAATGGGGTGGGGGGCACAATTTTAAAAACATCAGGGAAAGCATCTGGGAAAAGCTAATATCGTGAGGACCCCTGAAGAAGGTGAGGGAGTGAGCCAGGCCGGGCGTGAGGCGTGGAATGGGGAACAGCTACCCAGTTCAAAGGTCCTGAAAGAGAGGCATGTCTGGGGTAGGGGGGAGGGGGGGGGGGGGGCAGTGCAGTGATCGACAGAAATCCATGTTCTGCTCACCGCTCCACAAAGTGGTTAAAAACCGTATCCGACGCAAAGATATCAAAAGGCTGCATTCTAGTGTTCGAATTTTCTCTTACATGTATAATACCTGACATGTCTATGACTCAGCCGTGCGTGTGCGCGTTTTGCCTTCCCCCATCCCTACGTGCACTGACAGCTCCTAGTTTGCAGCGAGTCAAGTCCCAAGGGCTCCGGGAGCATGTTTAGCGCCCAAGTCAAAGATGCCTAGGTATGGATTCCAGATCCGGTGTGCACAAAGTTCTACCTTCATCCACCCCCCAACCAGCCTCACCGTCGGCACTCAGTTCAGCTCCAAAAGCGCTCAAAGGGGAGCTGAAAGGAAAAAACACCCAATCTCTGCAACTTTTTTTTAAATATTAATGTGATCTGACCTTCTCTCTTACAAGTTACATTTTTTAAAAAAGGAAAAAAGCATACAAACCATTATGTTTGAACACGGGAAGAGAAAAAGGAGAACTGTGCATTACAAACACAGAGTGTGAGCTGCTGGAACCCAGAGGAAGGTCAAGGTCAGAGTAAAAGGCGCCAAGGACCTCTCTGGTCCATTAGCTGCGCAGCCTGACTGGGCCACTTTTCCTTCCAGAAGCTTCAGTTTCTCATTTACGAAAGAGAGTTTGTCATCCGTATGGTGTGAAATTGTTGCAAAGACTAGAAACAGCAGATTGAAAGTGGCCCGGCTGTAAAAAGGTCCATCTGAAAAGGTTACTCCTGGGTGACTCCGTTTACAGAACATGCTTGGAAAGACACAACTAGACGGATGGGGACCAGATCAGTGCTCGCCGGGAGCTGAGGGCAGGGGACAGGGAGAACGCGGGTGTGATTAGATGGGGCACCGGGAAGGATTCTTCTCCTGTACCTTGACTCTGGGGCAGTCTCCTGTGATAACGGGCGTGCACACACACACGCACACATGCAGGAGTGCACATGATGCCTATGCCATCTACATATGGCTGATGACTGTGCCAACGTTAACTTCCTGACTGTGATACCGCAACGCTGTTATGTGGTGCTTGTTATCGATGGAGCAAACAGGGTCAAGGGGTCTATAAGTATCTCAAATTAAGTGGGGTTTTTTTTTTTTGAAAGCTGATCACTTTTTTAATAAAAGTATCTGGGTCTGTAAGTGGCCTGTTGGGCAAGTAATGTTCTCAGCTATAAAGCAAAATTGTGAATCCCTGCTTCTCACGTTAGACTGAAGAGGAGACAGTGTCGTGCCTGAG
This sequence comes from Suricata suricatta, assembly GCF_006229205.1. NCBI lineage: Eukaryota > Metazoa > Chordata > Mammalia > Carnivora > Herpestidae > Suricata > Suricata suricatta. Next base: position 4,154,051 of record NC_043706.1, read on the forward strand.
TGAGCACCTGGGGGAGGGGGGTGCAGTGCTGGTCAGCACCACCAGCTTCTTTGGACCCCAGCTCCTCACAACGCCACCAATATCCATGCGAAATACAAATACTCTTTACATAAGCAATGGAGAAACTTACAGGGATCCATTTTACAATGGGCAAAGAGAATATTTATTCATCCTCTGAATAATAAACACATACACTATATATGTAAGAGTCCTATGGAAAAAGACAGAAAAATAGTTTTGTGATCTCAAGCAGCATTTTCCAAAGTGCCACCCAAGAAACACTAGTCCCTCAAGACGCTCTCCCCAAAAAAGTCAATCAATCAATCAATCAATCATCCATGGTCAAATAAATTTGGTAAATGCAGCATACACTGTCTCCCTCTGGAAGTTTCAGTTAAAAAGAAAATCCCTATCTGACTTCATTTAATCTTTATTTCCCCAAATTTACTTGTTCACAAAGTCATTTTTATTAGACCTGCTGGCATCCTGAGAAACCCTCCCAAGGTCTAGAACTTTCCGTGTTACTCTGCAGGGGTCAGTCCTCCACGGCTGCGGCCGCTACAGACCTCGGGAGAACCCGATGCTCTCCTGCAGCCCGCGTGGTGCGGTCTTACCGCGCACAGCTGGGGACCCGCCGAACTTGACTCAGTGCGAGGACAGTTCCAGGATAACGAGTTTGGGGACAGGAGAAGTGACCCTTCCTGGTTTCTTGGAAGCACCTCACCTAGTTGAGGAAACAAAAGTGCTCCTTTTCTGGAAGTTTCCAAAAGTTGCCCCAATTTTCAGGTGCCAAGGTTTTCCCTTCTGCCAGAGTCTCTCCCCGAGAGGCAGCCACTCACAAGGGAAACCAGTTTACGTCGTGCTGTGATCAGGAGCGACGGCTCATGGGGAAACGTTCACGGCCGGAAAGATCCTGACTCAAAACTACAGACCGTGAAATTCCTTGAGCAGGAACGAACAGTGTCTCATGGCAAAAATAAGGAAAGAGCTCCACTTACACTATTTCCTGGGAGAGGTAATGAGTTAAAAGTCATAGGGGGGTGGGGGGCTGGGGGGCTCAGTCAGTCGAGCTTCTGAGTCTGGATTTCAGCTCAGGTCATGATCAAGCCCTACATTAGTTCCTCGCTGAACATGGAGTCTGCACAGGATTCTCTCTCTCTCTCTCTCTCTCTCTCTCTCTCTCTCTCTCTCCCTGTCTCTCCTGCTGCCCCTCTCCCCTGCTCTCACTCTTTCTCTCTCTCAACAACAACAAAAGTAATATCATAAAGATGACTTAAGCTTGAATTTATATAAATGAATTTCAAATGTCAGGGTTTGCTGAGCTCAGGCGTGGATGCGGGGAGGGGACACGGTGGAACCCTGCATCCTAGGAAGGAGCAGGCATCCAGGGGAGGTAGAACTTATCACAAGCTCCCCTCAACCCGCAGGTGAGCAGAGCCAAAGACCCTGGTGTACACGAACACTCCACACACCAACTTGCAGAACCAGAAGAATTAGAAAATTAATCATAACAATTTTAAGAGAATGAAATTAATCAGAATCATCAATAAGGGGAAAACGCATTACAGACTTACTTAAAACACACAACGTATGTGAAGAATAGACACTACAAAATTAGCTCAGTTACATCCATCTCCTCTGTAAAGATGTAGAAAGGAAGTGTTTAGCATGAACCCCTGAAGTACTAACACAACGTCTCAATCACTAAAGGATAAAGCAAACGCACTGAGCGTTCCGCTCCGAAGGCACAATCATGCATTTTGGGAACCTTTCCAACCTGTCTGAAGAGGAAAGGGCTTCGGATAAAACCTCAGTGTAACCCAAGCGGTCCAGTCCTTCAAGGTCACTATAGAAAACTGAGCGATGGTTTAGAGTCTCCGTTACCATCAAGCGGGGTATCACGTGACTGTGCCCGGCAGGTGGATCGCTCCTCGCTAAGGCGGGGGCTAATCCTCACACTTCAGATGAACTCCGAAGCCCACAGACAGACACCAATCTGTCCCTCGGCTGTTTCCTCAGTGTCACAGAACTCGATCTCTCCTCGCGGCACAGTAATGGCAGCACCTTGTGCCTTGGCTGTCCCAGCCTTCTCTCGGTGGCCCAGAAAATAAGATGGGGGAAAAAATAAGTATTCTGGGGAAAAAACATATATATTTTCTGGCCGCTGAGCTGAATTTGACACAACAACAAAACATGCCTATAGTTTAGCAGAGATCCCACGAGCTTCAGAACGCAGAGCCCCCACAGACTGAACAAGTCAGAGAAGAGAAAGTCAACAGAAAAATCCTAAATGTGAGCCAAATAACAAAACCCCCTCAGTCTATGAAAGTTTTCTTACAGGAAACGCATTGTCTTTTATATTCTCACTCCTTGCTGCCAGATGTTTTGTTCCCTGTTTCAAAGGGAGACAGCCTGTCTGTCTCCTTCCATCCTTCTCTCCCTCGCCGGCTCTGCACACAAACAGGGACTTTGCTAAATTCCTTTTAACACTGATGGAAGAAGGCAAAGCTTAGGTACTCAGATTCCTAATCCAATGTCCTATTAATAGAATTTTAAATACTGTGCCATTTTTAAAATAACCGAAGTGGAAGACAGTGAACAATGACTCCTTTGTGGCCCTCCTGTCCCCTCACCCCTCAGGGAGGCTGATGCTGTCTTATCTGGAGGCGCCCCATTTCGACACTGATGCGCCTGCACCGCGATAGGCCCCCCTCCCCAACTGCAGGGAAAATAATTCTCTCTCACAGTCCTTCGACATGCCTCAAGGGGTCAATAATGCCATGCTCAAAAGCCAGTTAAACTTTTTCACTTAAAAAAAAAAAAAAGTGTTTCTTGTTTTTGAAAAAAACTAAACCATTCAGCCCGGCTTGGCTAAACTTTTAATTTACTCGGTGGGAAAACACCTCAAGTGGCCCAAACACCCTCAAGGGAAACTCAGAATTTCACGGCTTCAGAAATGAGGGGGAGAAAAGCGTCCAGGTTGGCTTCCTGGTTCGCCCACTGTGCCCAGGAGAGCACGCATGGGAACCGATCCCGGGTCCCAGGTCAGCTTCTCTGCGGCAGGAGGCGGCGAGGGAAGGCGATCATAGAAACAAAGAATTAGAAGGCCACCACCGGAGCGCAAGGCCTACAGGACCATCGGAGTGCCTCCTCCCAATTCCAGACACAAACCCACACCCCAGAAGGTGTGGACTGAGCGCAGAGGCTGAGCGCCCACCTCGGGGTCCTGCTCTGCCGAGTACCAGCACATTGACTTCCGAGCGCCGGCCGGGCCTCAGGGCTGACGCCTCCACCTGCCCAGGTCCAGGGGCAGCGATGCTGGGAGGTCCACACCGCCAGGCACAGGGAGCCGCAGTGCGCGAAGCGAAGCCGCAGACACTGAGCTGTATGTCTGAGAAAGCAGTTGGGAACCCCCGGCTCTCTGACACCAGCACTGAGTGGTGTCAGCACACATCACCGAGTCCTTCAGGCCTCCCTTGCTGGCCACGAAGGGGCGGGGAGGGGGGCGGTCACAGCCACCACAGCGTTCACAGACCTCTGCCCGGCAGGGAGCCCTCTCTCTGTGACATCCAGTAAGTCTGGGACCAAGGTGCCCACCACACATCCTGGCAGAAAGGGACAAACCAGGATCCCAATCATAAGGACACACACAGTACAGAACAAATCTACATGTAGCATGATTATATGTTCACGTTTCGTTTCCAAACTGGGTGCCACAAACATCATTCCTGGGAAGGACCATGTACAAAAACTGTCCTCCTAAGAGAGTTCCGCGGCAAGCACATGTGCATGTGAACTGCGTGTGACCGACACGGGACTGCGGATCCTATCTGTGGCCCCTCCTTGTACTGGCGCTCATATACTGCATTCCGTTGTTTTGCAATGCGTTTCCTGGGGTTCTCTCTCAGAAACGCAAGACGCACAGTGCCCCCAGTTTGCTAGGGGACCAGCCTTGAACAAGCTACGGATTCCCACACAATCAGCGGCTGACTACTTATATTTACCTTAGAGATAAATCACATCCTAACCTCATGTGGTCCATGACATGCTTGTAAATAGTTTAATGTTGCAGCATCACAAGTAATACGCCATCTGATTCATTAATTTTCTAATTTTTACTCTTACTTGTCTGTAGCCCGTGCTCTGACCCCTAGAAAATAGGAAGCCTGTGTATTTTTTACACACTCACGGTAAAGTAACACCTCTTCTACGTGCACGTTCTGACTTTGCTTCTATTGTTTATCCAATATGCCCAGAAACGGAAGTATCAGATAACCGCGATGCTTGACCCAAAATGAAATCTATTTTTATTCCACGGAGGGAAAATGACAGTCACTATAATACCATTTGCGCATGTTTTTTAAGGCCACATACAAAACACAATCTAAACTGTACTCACGATTTAGTTCAGAAACAGTTATTTCACCTACTGGATTAGCTAAGTTTTCTCTAATTGATATTAATTTTTATCAACAAAAGTTTTTTTTTCAATGCATATAACACACATCTCTTATACTCCTTTATATGGACAAAATCAGTGACTAGGACAAGTCAGTCCAAGTTTGGGGACTGAAAAGCTTACAGTCAATTCAGTGTAACTGCAAAAATTCATCGTGCACTGGTATATGCCTCCTAAAGTGCACGGTTTCAAACTCTGAGATGGTCACACCTAGAAATCTGAAGCGGCCAAGACCTTCCACCAAAACAACGTGCCCATTATACCACATCAGCCCGTCTGCAGCAAGCCAAGGTCAAAGATTTGAGACTTTACACTTACCACCTACTTGTTAGAAAGTCAATGCGAACTCAAGGAAGTACTCGGAGCTCCTTCCCGGAGCCAGGAAACCTACCCCTGCTCAGGATGAACAGGAAACAAACGCTTCTCGGGGCTTATGAAACACTGAATAATTAAAATAATAACACCACGAATACCCATGCTCTTTTAGAAAGTTGTGACCTTTGCGGGACCTATTTGTCAAAAAAGAAACAGCCCCTGACAATACCAACCAACGAGGAAATCCCAATTCTCCAATTCAACTTCGTTTCTCCTAGAGGTTAGTCCTCCTGGGGAAAAGTGGTCCAGTAACCGGCTTTCCTCCACCCGTCACAGGCTGCTCGAGCCTCCGTGGAATCAGCACCCAGCCTCCCAGCCCAATCCGACAGAAAATCCCACTAAAGCACTCTAAAGGAAGGCACAAACCCACCTGCCCAGGTCCGAGCTGAAGGCAAAGAAAAGGCTGCAGTCCAAGGGGGCCGGAAGAGAATTCAGTCTCTCCCACCATCGTTTACTAAGGCCTGCGCGAACAGCATCCTTCTAAAGAAAGGTCAGCTGGGCACACCGCAGACCGCCAGGGTGCCTGCCTGGTAAACACGACTTCATGATTAATTCATGAGTTCGAGAACCCACAAGAGTCTGGGCGCAGAAAGCCCAATTAACGCACCATTAAACAGCACCCAACACCTGTGATTCAGCCCCGGCAGGACAAGGAGGGGGCTGTCAGGGATGCTGAGGATCAAGGGAGCCACCATATGGGGCATTCGGGAGGGACAAGTGCCAGGAAAACCAATGTGTTCGTCTTTCCACGCAGGACCTCGTATTAAACCGGGAATCTTTTCAGCTGAGTTATTGGGGGAGGTTTATGTCCTATCCACCGCCCCCCTCCCTGGCACACCGTCTCTGAACCAAACCTCTGGTTCTCGAAACCCCAGGTCTACTCAGACTCCCAGCCAGAGAGCTTGTCCAGACTGGGGCGGCGTGAGCACACTCGCCAGAGGGCTGGCGCAGCCGCCTCACAGGGGCAAGTCTGACCGGAAGAACCTCTTTCCCGTCCCGAAAGCGGCAGGAGGGCGTTCTGCGGGAGGGCGCACACATCAAGGCAAACAGTGAACAGTGTCTCTCACCCTACGCCATCAGGAGCGATAGCAAACAAAACAGTTCTAGAAACTTCTAGAAGAAGTTCTAGAGGCCCACTGCCCAACGATGTGAATATACTCACCACTGAACTGAATCCTTAAAAACGGTTACTATGGTAAATTATGTGTTTTTTTACTGTCATTTTTTTAAATAATTAAAAAAGAAAGGATATTCAGCCAATGTCGCATCCCACACTGCACAGAAAGCCATGGAGGAAAAGACAAGCCAAGATGGTGACAGGCATCTACTCGGAAAGGTTCTGAGGTGCTCTCTTCCCAGCTGATTGGACGGAAAACAAAGGTCATGAAGCAGAAGGCAGGATTCCTGGTACTGGGTCCGTAAGACGAACGCCAGGAGAGGAGAGGGGCACGCAAGTCCCCCCAGCTCCTTCCTGGCTCATCTATGTGGTCACGACATCGGGAGCATCGAGGAAATCTGCACGGATTCGGAGGCCTACGTAGGAACCCAAGAACTCAGGGCCCTGGAGGTGCGGTCCTCTTGCCGACAGCTCTGCCCCTGGGGCTCTGGCCCTGAAGAGGGGATTAGGTTCTAGATCGACAGCCACCAGAGTATTTGTAACAGCCGACTCGCCAACTTGGCTTCCCGAGGACCTCTGTGAAAGCGTGGGAGAGTCAGCTGAGCCTCAAATCAGGTCCATGAGTAGGAACTTCAGGGGTCAGATTGCAGAGTAAGGGAGAACTTGAACATCTGCACAATAGTAGACTCCTCTCCCTGCCGGGTGAGTTATGGCCCCGGAAGTGCTGGAACAGATTCCTGATTAGGGGAGACGTTGAGTTTCAGTCCTTCCTAAATCAAGTTTCCACGGATTGTGAGTTAGGAATGTGTTTGGCTACAAATAAGAGAAAATCCAACCCTTTTTATCTTTTCATTCCACCGTCCTTACTGTGTTGACTTTGATCTTCACGTGTGACACTTCCGGCCACAAGATGGACGCCCTACCTCCCGGCTCAAGCCCATGTCGAAGGCAAAAAAATGTGAAAACAGGAAGGGACAGCTCCTGAATCAGAAGGACACAACTTTCACAGAAAGCCTCAGTGCTCTTTCCCTTTTGTTTCACTGGCCGGAACATATCACGTGGCTGTCTCTGGACCGGGGTTTCTCAGCCTCAGCCTTAAGTGACAGTGTGGCCAGACCACCCTTGGTTGTGGAGGACCGTCCTGGGCATCACGGGACATTTACCAGCAGCTCTGGCCTCAACCCACAGACGCTAGCGGCACTCCACCCCCAGGAGTGACGACTGAAAATGTCTCTAGACATTGCCGAGTGTATCCTGGAGAACAGAATCACCCCTGGTTAAGAACCACTCTTAGACTGGGCGCCTGGGTGGCTCAGTCGGTTAAGCAGCCGACTTCAGCCCAGGTCACGATCGCACAGTTTGTGGGTTCGAGCCCCACATCAGGCTCTGTGCTGACAGCTCAAAGCCTGGACCCAGCTCCAGATTCTGCATCTTCCTCTCTCTGATCCTCCCCCACTCATACTCTGTTTATGACTCTCTCTCAAAAATAAATAAATGTTTCAAAAAAATCTTAAAAAAAAAGAACCACTCTTAGACTGACCTCCACTCCGTCGGATAAGACGAACAGCATGGTGAGTGGGGGTCAGCCAACCAAGCGGTTCTGTCCCTAACGCTCTACACTTATTTCTTCAGTGTTTTCAAATGAGCTGCCCTGCCACCACACCATGTATTTTGGAAAATTTGAGAGAAACATACAAAATGCTCCCACATTAGAAGTACTGACGGGGCCCCTGGGTGGCTCGGTTAGTTAGGCGTCCGACTCTTGATTTCAGCTCAGGTCATGATCTCACAGTTCATGGGATCAAGCCCTGCGTTGTTGGTGCAGAGCCTGCTTAGGATTCTCTCTCTCTCCCTCTCTCTCTACCTCACCCACTTGCACATGCTCCCCCCCTCTCAAAATAAATAAATAAACTTAGAGGGGAAAAAACAGTACTGACCAAGTTTGAAAAATCGAGATTGATGCTCAAGAAAGAATTGGGAGAAAACACACTGTAAAGGGCTAAACTGCAGAGCCCGGCAGGACAGCTTTCAGTTGGCTCAGATCAGGAGACAGAAAAGCCCACAAGAGAGTGGCCTCGAGTCCTTAACGAAAATGTCACTCAGAGGTGGCACCTGCATGTGAGGACTAGAAATGCTCTGACAAGTGCCAGGAGGGAAGGAAACCAAGAGCAGGGCGCCCAAAGGGAACATGTCAAAGTTCAGGAGCTCCTCTTCGAGAGACCTAGGCTCTTACGGACTCCTGCCTGAGAACAGGAGAGTCATTTAGCTTCTCTGCGCCTCAGTTTTGCCATCTGTATAATGGGAACAATAACAACATCTATATCTTCTCTGGCTGAGAGGATCAAAGAGAGCAAATTAACTACAGGAGTATCTAGCGCATACTAAGCATTCAACTGTGAACTTTGGTTATTATTGTGATTCTTATAGAGTTATACTATGACACATTCCTTAGCATAAAAAGCACAACTCAGGAAGAGGGCCACCTGTTGGAAATCGGAGGGTTCTGCTTACAACGGCTGTGGTGTCCGGAGCAGAACAACCGGGGCCGGGTACTTTTGGGCAATGTCAGGCTCCTGGTAGCCGTGCGACCAGCGCTGAGATCCGGGCGGGGCCACGGATGAGAACCACTGCAAAAGTGCTGTCCACACCCACCACGAGGTGTCGGCAGGAGCGCTGGCTGGGCTCCGTGGGGGCGTCTCTAGCGACCTTCGCAGCCAGTGGCCGTGGTCAGGTTAGCACTAAGATTCTCCACATTATACAGGAGTTTTAGCTTGCAAAGCATTTCTATCTGATTTGCATGTAACAAGCCTGTCCACAACCACTAGAGACCTACTCGAGCAACAAGCGTTCTATTCAGCGTTTGCGAAGCCACCGCCAGGCCACGCCGAACTGCAGAAAGAAGTGGGAGATGCAAAACTTGTAACCAGGAGACATGGACGTCAGCGAGCAAGTTAATGAAGTGTCTTTGACTGGGTTAGGGGAGAACAGATCAGCTTTAAGAAACACACACACACACACACACACACACACACACACACACACACACGTTTCCAATCTACGCATTCTTATCTGCAGGGCGGCCCCCAAAGGGTCTTGTGAGTCCCAAACTCCTGGCTTCTGGGTTGTGATTATGACCAAAGGTAAAGGCAAGAAAACACACTACACTATCAGTTCTTCCTGGAAGCCTGTCTTCACTCGGGGCTTCGCTGGCAGCAACCTTGTACAGATGCTTCCTAGGGTTACATACGCAAATTATCTACCAAGTTTAATAAATTTCATAAGGCACATGTAATGGTCTGAAGACACGGAATATGCAGCCATATACACAGATACATCTATGTATCCAGATAGCTACATACAGATACAGATAGGCACGTGTCTCACAAAGCACCCCTGTGTGTGCCTGAAAACCACAAAGGGAAGGGCAAGATGACCGCGGGTCAGTGTCTGCCCCCGCACGGTTCCAGGGACGGCACCTGTCCCCACCCGGCCAGCGCCGCTGCCGGGGAGCATCTCCGCGGTAACACACAGACCACGTCCTCTGTCCCCACGACATATGCTTCCAGCGTCTGTAAACATTCAAGGTGCCAACTGCCTTCCCAAACAGCACATCTGTCCCTTAGTCCACTGCTGGTTTTCACTAATTACTGAGCGTCAACAACCGAAAACACGAATGTGCTTAGAATAACCACCTACGGCATGTATTCAGAAGTAGCAAACAGAAAAAGAAGTCTATTTATAAATGTATTCTAGGAGAAGAAACACTGTGTCACACAGCAAAAAAGGTGCCTTTTTCTGATATTTTGGGGCAGTCTCACTCCTAATAAACAGAACTGATAAGTGAGGTTTTCTCATCCTACCGGGAATAATTAAAAATAAATATCATTTACCGTATTGATAGCGTGTTCTCAAACACAACACCGGACGTTTTACGTGTTACTTCCCTCCACCGTCACTCAGCAGTGCAGAGGGTCCCTACGGCACGGGTGGGCCTCTGAGGCTTGGGGGGAGGGAAGCCCTCCACTAGAGTTACAATGTTACACCACTAACACCACTGAGAAAGCAACTTTGTATCCATCTAAATGCACTCAATACACAGCACGATACTATACATTAATGACACACACATTTTATGAAAGCCCAGGGTTGTAAAAACAATTCCCCACTCACAGTCTGTCCACATTGTCCTGTGTGCTCTACTGAGCCCGACCTGGGAACAGGCTGCGTGCCCTTCGGTGTCTAGAGCCACTCCGTCCAACGTAAACAAAGTGTGAACTGTGTAAGTTTGAGTTTTCTTGTGGCCACATTTTTTAAGTTAAAAAAAAAAGAAAACGAAAGCGACTTTTTTAAATGTTTACTTTTGAGAGAGATAGAGAGAGCACAAGGAGGGGAGGGGCAGAGAGAACGGAAGACAGGAAACCGAAGCAGGCTCCAGGTTCTGGGCTGTCAGCACAGAGCCCGAAGTGGGGCTCGATCTCACAAACCGCGAGATCATAACCTGAGCTGATCGGGAAACACAAGGAAGAAACAGCAGACTCTCCTGACTGCCCACCTGATGACCTTAAGGCAGCACTGCAAACTCCAACGGCCACAGGAACCGGCCCCACAAATGGGCCTGAGGGGCCAGAGGAGCCGGGGCCATCCAAGGGGACAGACTTGTCCCAGCCCAGCCCAGGACACCACGCCAGGTGGGAACACGGCCCAGTGTTTACTGGCCGATCATCGGATTTCTCAAGAGTTGCAAATCCAGACTGTCGGGTTCCTCACCTGACTGTTAAGCGCGGGCAGCTTACACGATTATAGACAAACATGGACAAGGGCAGGCCAGTCACTGCGGGGCAGACGCCGTCTGGGGGACTGCACCGCGGCCGGCACCCGTGGGGCACAGTGAAGCCACAGGGAGACAGTGGGGGAGCGCAGAGGCGCTTCCCTGCACCTCCACCTGCCTCCCTCTGTGCTGTGCGCCCCACAGACCTGCCCCCGCCCGGCAGGGAGTCCTCCTGGGACAGGGGACAAGGGGCGTGGAGATGAGGCAGGCCGGCTGCAGCAGCATCGGGAAAGTGCGTGGGGTGCTGCCGCACCAACTGGACCACAGGAGCCCACGGAGAAGGGACGGCACCTCCTGGGGCCACCTGATCGTCCCAGGCCGTGCCCAGACCTGGGCAGCAGGGCCTACCAAGTTCTTTAAGAGGAGCCCAAAGTATAGATTCTTCTCGAAAATCTAACTGCTACACTTAGCGAACTTAAACCCTATTTCCAAATCCGTGAAAGCCAAATTCAGCCTCCAGGGTCACGCACAGCAGCCCCGCGGCAGAGCCCCTCCAGAGCTGCCCCCAGCCTGACATCCCAGCAGCCTTCGGCCTCCCACAGTCACCAGTCACCACAGTGTCAACCCTTTTCTCCACCAGGATAGCTCTGAGAGAGGAGACAAATGACAGACCCTGCATTTCAAAACAAGACGGCAGGAAAACACCCAAGAAAAATCCAAATAAAGTCTGGTCTCGTTAATAGTATGGGATCCGTGCTGATTTCCTCATTTGGGTCAAGTTAGCATGATTAAGTAAGCTGTGATCCCAGGGACACCTGGGGAAAGGGTATGCGAGGATGCTCGGAGGTACCTTCGCCTCCCTTCCCCAAACCCAAAATCGGTGCCGAATAAGACGTTAAAAAAAAAAAACTCACTGAACTGTACCCCCCAAAAATGTTCATTTTATAGTATGTGAATTCCTAAAACAACATTTTCTAAGGTTTCTTTTTTTTTTAATTTTTTAATGTTTTATTTACTTTTGAGAGAGAGAGAGAGAGAGAGAGACAGCTTGAGCAAGGGAAGGGTTAGAGGGAAGGGGAGACACAGAATCTGAAGACAGGCTCCAGACTCTGAGCTATCTGTCAGCACAGAGCCTGATGCAGGGCTCGAACCCACAGACTGTGAGATCATGACCTGAGCCAAAGTCAGATGCTCAACTGACCAAGCCACCCAGGCGCCCCTAAGGTTTCATTTTTAAGTAATGTCCACACCCAACATGGGGCTTGAACTCACAACCCCGAGATCAAGAGTCACATACTTAACCGAGGGAGCTGGCCAGGCGCCCTGTGACATGTTCTTTAAAACTTGCCCCGAACCCTCAGCTGGTAGACCGTGTGACAGAGAGAAGCCGGAAGAGACTCTGCCCTTTGCTTTATAGTTTATATGCAATAAAGCAGTCGGGCACAGAATCAATGGACTTTTAATAAAATATCAAATGGATGAATTTAGATTATTATGATTCATTCAGCTTGCATAGGGAAAGTTGCCAAACACTCAATAGCCTTTTGGTTTTAGAAAATAAATTAGCTCACAACCAGAGGACTGGGGACATGATTACCCAAACAAGAAGGCAGAACTGAAGTTGTAAATACAAAAGCTCTGGCACAGAAGGACACAGTCCGTACAACGCGAGCTGGATATCAGCACCTTTAGAAATGAGAATATGAACATGAGTAACGCACGGTCTGCTGGAGAGCCCAGCACTGGCGATAGCACAGCAGGGTGCAACAGCCGAACGTCATCACGTTTCAATTAGTCCCTCCAACTCTTGTTTTTGTCATAAGGCGGGAAACGTCGAAATGAATAAACGGACACGATTCTGAATGCAGGTAGAGAGAGCCGTGCCGTGAATGGAGGGGCCTCCCTTAAATGAAACAGCACGAAAACCCACAGGAACTCCTTTCCCTTTGCACTGTGTCTGCCTTTCCTATTATTATGGTTCTAAATCAGTTTGACATACACACTAAACATGCTTAATAGAAAACAGGAAATAAAATAATTTGCTTTATTAGTGCTTCGTGGCAAACAAATTCACAATAACCTTAAGCCAAAAGGATGCCCAGAGCAAGAAAGACTCTTTCCTCTGTTTAACCAATATTTATGAGGTTCTCCCATGAAGCAACCTATGTTTCGCGTCCCGGGAACCATCAGGGAGCGGATCGAAGAGCTGTGGCCTCTGGGAGTCTACGCCCGGGCGGCAGAGAGGAGAGACAAGGAGTGGGATAAGCAAAGTGGGCACTCCGTTAGATGATGCCAAACGCTAAGGAACAGTCCAGTAGAAGGAGGAGGCAGGAAGGAGGGGTGTTCCAAGTGACGGTGGGGGGAATCGTCAAAGGGGACATTTGAGGGGAGACCTGAAGGAAGTGAGGGGGCCGGCCATGCAGAGCTACGGCCGGCCGGAAATGAAAGGGAGCTCTAGACAGAAGGAACAGCGAGTGCAGGAGGTTTGAGATGACAGTCACCTGGACTGCTTCGAGAAAGAGCAAGGATGAAAGTGCAGGAAGCAAAGAAGAAAGTGGGGACGCCGGAGGGTGAAGTCAGAAGGCGACGGAGGGCAAGATCACACCCCACCTTGCAGGTCTGGATGAGCTGGGGGAGGGGCGACATGGCTGGAAGCAGAGCAGCCACGTGACCAGAGACCCCATCAACCGCCGTGTTAAGATCCGGCAGCCTGGACCAGGGCTATGGAGGACGAGTAATAAGAAACGGATTCTGAATCGACGTGGAAAGAGTGCCTATGGGATTTGCTAACAGGGTGTGAAGGGAAGACAATTTAAGAATGACTCCGAATATCTTGTCCTCAGTAAGTAGAAGAAGGGAACGCTGCGAACCAAGACAGACGGGGCGCTTTGGCAGCGCAGTCAGTTAAACATCCAACTCTTGGTTTCAGCTCAGGTCATGATCTCACGGTTCATGAGTTCAAGCCCCGCATTGGGCTCGGCACTGACAGCACAGGGCCTGCTTGGGATTCTTTCTCCCTCTTTCTCTTCTCTCAAAATAAATAAATAACCGTTTAAATTTTTTTTTAAAAAAGAATGACTGTGGAGGCCAGCAGATTGGAGATCAGAGGACAGTACGGATTTCCCTTTTGGACAGGTTATGGTTGTTTTTACTTTTTTGGTTGGTTGGTTTTGTTGTTACTTTAAATTCAAACAGTTGATTCTTGGGGCGCCTGGGTGGCTCAGTTGGTTAAGCATCTGGCTTCACCTCAGGTCATGATCTCACAGTTTGTGGGTTTGAGCCCCGCGTCGGGCTCTGTGCTGACAGGTAGCTCAGAGCCTGGAGCCTGCTTGGGATTCTGTGTCTCCCTCTCTCTCTGACCCTCCCCTGTTTGTGCTGTGTCTCTCTGTCGGAAAGGAGAGGAGAGGAGAGGAGGGGAGGGGAGGGGAGGGGAGGGGAGGGGAGGAAAGGAAAAAGGAAAGGAAAAAGGAAAAAGGAAAAAGGAAAGGAAGAAAGGAAAAAGGAAAGGAAGAAAGGAAGAAAGGAAGAAAGGAAGAAAGGAAGAAAGAAAGAAAGAAAGAAAGAAAGAAAGAAAGAAAGAAAGAAAGAAAGAAAGAAGAAAGAAAGAAAGAAAGAAAGAAAGAAAGAAAGAAAGAAAGAAAGAAAGAGAAAGGAAGGAAGGAAGGAAGGAAGGAAGGAAGGAAGGAAGGAAGGAAGAAAAAACTGACAGGCTATAGTCTCAAGATCCATTCGGAAAAGACATCATCAGCTTTTAGTTTTGCCACTGATCTGTCTTTTCCAAAGCCCGTCCCCCAGACACACCCTCACACCCTACAGCACCCTCTGCCCCTCCCCACAAAACCAGAAGGGCTCCTCAGCAATATTAAATTTTGGTTAATCCAGTAATTGTCCAGGCACCTTTGACCCCAGATGGCCTTCTCTCCCCTGCCTTCCTCTAGAAGCTCCTTTACACCTCCTTGTGCAACCCCCCAGAGGCAGTCTCCTACGAAGGCCCCCCTAGAAACCACCGCCCAGGGAAACAGACACTTGAGCAGCCTCGAGGGGGCCCACAGACTGATTATGTTTGACATGCCTACTAGGCAGAGAGGTCTAGCAAGCAGTCAGGTGCAGGAGTCTGGAGTTGATGGGAGAGGTCTAGGCAGCAGACGTACACGAAGATGTCTTCACCCCGGGGACACGTGAAGACTGACGGGAGACAGGGAAGAGGCACAAGTGCCCTCAGGCTCTCCACTCCTGTGTGGGGAGATGAGAAGCCAGCGGAGGGGCCTAAGAAGGACCAGCCAGAAAGGGGAAAGGAAACCAGGAAGGGGTGAACCCATGCAGAACAGCAGAGTCTACTTCCAGGAGGAGAAAAGTCAACGTGTTAAATGTAGGCGCAGGTGAAGAGAAGATGGGCCCCGACCGTGGGAGGTGGCAGGGAAATCGGAGCAGAGCCGGGAGAGGCTGAGCAAGGTCACGGGTCCAGCACAGAAGGGGAGGTCTCAGACATAACGAATACAGACAACTCACTCAAACGTGCTGCTGCATGAGGGAGAAAAGAAATTGGCTGGTGGCTGGAGGGAAATCAGAGTTGAGGAAAGATGTTCTTATTTAATAGGAAAAATAATGACTTGGATGCTGGTGGGAATTCAGGAAGGGAAACCGATACGGGAAGAAAGGGACAGAACTCTGTCCTTGAGAAGGCAATATGAGACAGAGGCCGATGCTGTGCGCAGGCAGCTGGGCGTTCGGGCACAGACAACGGCAGGCAGCAGGTGCGCTGGCGGGAGCAGGTGGACCTTCTCTTCTGTGCTCCTGCTTCGTTAGTGAAGACAGAAGTGGCTGAAAGCAAGGAGGCCACAGGCATCTGGAGCCAATACAACGTGTGTGACAGTTGTGCAAGAGCATGGCGGGGGGGAGTGGACGGTCAGGGGAGAGAGGGCCAAGCGTGCACCTTGCGGCAGTGACTCCAGCTGGGGAGGACGGGAGTCAGGAGCCGGGAAGCGACGCTGCATTCAGGGACCCGAGATCCTGGTGGTGATCCTGGTGGTGCAGGCGTGAGGTTGGAGGGAAGCCCAGAGAGGATGTGGTGATGCGAGTGGGGCGCCCCGAGCGAGCTGTGCGGACGGCGAGCTCACCAGTGACAGCAGCATCAAACGCCTGCCCTGGACGAGGGCGGCGGGGGACAAGTTCATGGGAGGGGAAACCGATCAGCCTGGATGCTGGCATCCTGGAGACCTGAGACGCGACCCAGAAACGGGAGACTTCAAAAAGCCAGGGGAGGGACTGTGTGGAGGAGCAGATGACAGCCACAGGCGGTTGGGGGGCCACGGGGAGACCCCAGACTCAGAGCACAGGCTTTCGGGAGGAAGGAGACGGGTAGGGACACCAAGCAGAGGGCACCGTGGCTGGAGGGTAAGGAGGGAAAACCACAGCCACAGGACAGGATTCCTGCTTCTCTCCAAAAAGGCAAGAAGGGACAGGGCCACTCACAGACTAGGTGGGGAAGCAGGGGATTTCGCTGACGACTAACTGTGCAGGCTCCGCGAGTCCCAGGGGCAGGGACAGCGCCGGAAGTGGCCCGCAAGGACTGGGACATGGGCCTGATGATGCCTCGGGGGTCCGGGCTGCGTGCGGTGACCCGCACAGGCAGGAGGAAGAGGAGTGGCACTGGTCCTCGCGGGCACAGCACACACTGCTCAAGAGGCTGGCGGCCTGGAGCTGTCCCCCGGAGCTCTGCTGGGGGGGGGGCGGGGGCTGATGCACACCTCCCCCTCACTCCTGCACCAGCAAGAGAGGCTTTGTAAAACAGGCCTCTTCCAAAAAGAAGCAAAACAAAACAAAAATGCAGAAATACAGACTTGATGTCTCCTTGCAATTATGCAGCGCAGATGAGTTACATCTAAAATAAATGTAAACCCCCCATAAATCACAAGTCTGCGTTTTTGTAAATTACAGTTAAAAATATTCCGAATTTCCTCAAGTGCCGGAGAAGGAGCTCCACAGCACATACGCTTCACGGCGACACACAGGCCACCGGGGGCTGCAAACGCTCTAAGTGACGGAAACGCCGGCGAAGGGCACCCGGCCGCGAGCAGTCGTAGACAACATCAGGAGAAGGAGGCGCAGCGCTCAGCCCGACTGCTGGAGGAGTCTTAGAGGAAGCTGCGTGTGCTTGTTTTACGTCTGGAAAATAAGATTAGACACATTGTTACATCATATTTCCTGACGGGATTATTAGAGTGCGGTTACCACGGTAACCAGCGAACCACACACGCACTGGAGGAGGAAAGTTAGAAGGCATCTTGCTCGACAAGAATAAATCCCATGATTTCCGAGCTGGAGAGGATTGCTAAGGGCCCTGTGGGAGGATCCCGCCCCCACGTGCCCCAGAAGATGCAAAGCCTTCACGTACAGAAATACTAGAACAAATCCCCTTGTAAAATCTCACATCATCCCCACGGAAAGAGAAGGCACAGACGCCACGGCTTGGGGTTGAGAGACGCTGGGAAACTGACCGGCGATGGTGAGTAAAGACAGAGGTCGGCGTCTGCTTTTCACCCGGTCCTTACAACCGCCTCACCAGGTCTTCCAGAGGGTGCTCAATACAGCCCCCAAATGCTGCAGCACGCAGGGCAGAGGCGGGACGAGGACCCAAGTGAGTCTCAGCCCTGCGCCGTTTCCCGGAGGCTCTGGCCTAGCATGCATGGGCTGCGGTCAGGTGGGCGCCCAGCCCAGTGGCCCCACTTGCCTCTGTCCACCACACAGGGGACTGCACGTGGGAAACCCACTCCAGTCCTCTCTAACCTTGAGTCTCCTCATCTAGAAAGGAGACTCAGTGACCTCTTCACAGATGGAAAAAGCAAAGAGTCAAAGAAGTCTCTCGTCCGGTTTCATACACAGCAGATTGCACGTCCTTAGAAACTGGTTTGAGGAAACCCTGATGGTCTGCTCACGCCCTGGGTGTGTGTGGACCTGCGGGTCCCCGGGCCAAAGTCACACCCATCATATACCCGAACTCCTCCAAACGCGGTCCTTCACTAAGCAGTGAAAAACCTTAAATGTCAGACTATTACATTCTGTCCCCATTTAACATCCTCTCTTGGACTCTGGTTTTTATACTAGAGCAAGTCTGGCAACACGGTGAGCTCTGAGTGTTTAAAGAGATATTTGAAAATATAATCAGCTCCCTTTTAAGCAGAGCGCCCCCACTTGTTCCACGCCCGAGACACAGATCTGCCCCCCGCCCCACCTTCCCGGCCTTCTCTCTCCTCGGCACCTCCTCGAAGATCGTGAAGACGGTGGAGCCCCACGTGTACCCGAGTGCTCTCGGGGCCCTGGAAGGAGTTCTGTTAGGCTATGGAGCTTCAATTCACCTAGAAAAACGAGCTCTTCCTTAACACTTCTCCAACACACTTTTCACATCCTGGGTTTTTTAACACGCGTAAGACAGGCATTGAAACCTCACCCTCTGGCGCTCCCCACACCCTCCAGGATGGCCCCCTGGGCGTACGATTTTCCTTCCTTCTGGCTCGGAACACTTCTGTTTGCTTATCTGCGGCATGGTAATAATAGCAGCTGTCTCATAAAGCTATGGCGAGGTCACCAGAGTGCTCAGAACAGAGCCTGACACAGGAGCAGGTGACTGGGAACTCCGATCACCGTCCGGGCCGCGGACTGTCCGCCGCTCTCTTTGGTACGCCTCCTTCCAGACCGGAGTTCTCTGGCAAACTGCCACACGGCCATGCTTTCTTTTGATACTTTCCCTCTATCTTCCACGGTGGAACCCTTCACAAATGCATGGTCAGAATGAAAATATCTGAGTTTCCTCATTTCCCTGACTTCTGGACTCTGACCTGTCACCTCACAGTCCTCAAGCAGCACCCTCAGAGCCTCCTGGGCAGGTTCTCCAACAGGCGCTCCCTTAGCTTGACTCTGATCCGCTCACAGGTGACGCCCGATCTCTCCTCCTAGTACATGGCCCAGGGTCTTCGGCGGATCCATCCAGACTTTGACCACTGTGATCAATGCCCCTCGTGGTCAACAGCATGCAAATGTTTTAAAAGACGAGGCCGGGGTCTGAGGTTCAACCTGATGCTGTGGAACACAAGCTACACTAATTGGCCCTATCTGGGAATTAAACCCCTGGTCTTTGGCCTCTTTAAATATCACACCCTAAGTGAATGAGCCAATACTCTTGGCCTCCAGCCAAAAGCAATCCATTCTAATGGACTGTTCTTCGTTATCTGTGAAAGTCCTACAGGCGGAGGATTTGTCAGATAATGCATATTCTACACTCAAAATGTTGTGACATACGCACCAGTTCAAAAATAGCAATCATTTCAAAAGCCATTAAGCTGCACACTAAATGCTGAGGATTTTAATGGAAATGGACTTCGGAGGTAAATGGAAACTCCGCTTCGTTACTGTTCAGCTCACAAAATAAAGGACCTTCCTGAAGGTCCACCTGGGTTAAGAGAGCGTCAGACTCAGAAGCTCAAATTTCCATTTTTGTTCTAGTTAGAAAACGGTCTCTGACTAGGATCAGGACAAAATGGGCAGGATGTCAGCACCCTGGAAGGTGGGAAGGGGGTTTGCAGTCAATTCTATCTTCACAAAATCACCATCGCCGCCACCATTTACTGATCATATGCCAGCAAGTGACTATGCTCGGAGCGCTCTCCACACTCGGCCTTCATAAACACCCCTGTGGTGTAAATTATGGAGGTACGACACGTGTGAATCCCTTAAAGCCCTCCTTGCCCGCGATCCCTGCCCCTGGCCACCTACCTCCCAGCCCGGGACAGACCTAGCTCCAGGGAGAAGGAAAAGTTCCACTGTCGGTGGTTGTACCAGCACGGGACACCACCGGCACAAAGGCCACAACTTTGCTGCTAGGGGGTGCTACTCCACTCGAGGAAGAAGATCTGAACTACTCCTACTGAAAATCCACCACACAAGGCGGAAGGCTGGGAACTGGGCACACTCCATGACTTAGCGCAAAGCAAGCCTGGACAGGAGGAGGCAGGACGCATGGAAGTGAAAGGGTTTCCCTTCCCTCCTATGTGGAGAGAACCACCTCGAGGCAGGGAAGAGTTTCCTTAGCCACCCCATAAACTCCGCCTGAGGGCAGGAGAGGGAGGGGGGAGGGGGGGACAACCTAGCCCCACCCTCAGATGCCAGCTAGAAGCCGCCAGTCACGGCCCAAGACTTCCCAAGAGGGTTCCAATACATGAGGAGGGGGAAACAGGGTCCCCCCCCCGCCGAGCTGGCCTAGGGAGGGGTGCGTGGAGACATGGGACCCCCTCCAAGAACACAGGTAGCGGTTTCCTAATGTTCCCCTCCATCAGTCTGCTGTGCTAACTGTAGTCTATTTCACATTGGTGAGGAAGTACATGAAAACTCGCCCAGGGGGAAAAATCATAAAAGAGGAATTCTACAGTTTGGTCTTTTTTTGCATTCATGAAACAGACAAATTCCACCAAAACTCGTACACCCTTTCAGGGACCCCTCTACCGGAGGATGAAGGCTGGAGAGACTCCAACTCGGAAATAATGGGATCATTCTTGAATTTTCAGCCTCTCACGCTTAGGTGCTGATTCTTTTCACTTTAAGTAACTTTCAAAAGACAAAAATAGCACAACCCAAGAAGCGAACGTAAGTGTGAAATCCTTCCATCACGGCGCAACTCATTCATCCAAATAGTTGTTAAAACCCAGTCAATGGCCCACTTATGGGAAAAGTGCTACATACAGGGATTTCATTAGACTGAAAGTCTCTGAACTGGTCCTCTAAAATAAGCAGTGTCTACTCCCTCATAGGCCAGGACTTAATGGCAGAACTCGGCCGAAAGCAGAGGCTCCCCTAATAAGAAGCAGGCGAGAAATAGCGAAGAATCAGCCTTTTTCAGTAAGACTAATGTATAATGACACTGGGAAAATCAGTGGGATGTATCCACAGCCATTTCCATCAGGTGCATGGAAAATGAGACTCATCTGACAGGTAAAGAGTCTCTCTCGTGGGATAAAATTCTGGGGACAGACCTTCGCCATGCAGTCACAGCAAACAAACACTCTCCTGCCATGTTAACATGACCGAATGTCACCACAGGATCCTTCTTTGCATTCTAAGGCCTTGCGAGTCAAGGAGTCTTCTTAATACCTTCGCTGAGTCAAATACTAGTCACTACATGCAAATTTTCAAAAACTCTTCACTCCATTATGTCCACTCTGGCCAAACAACACTCTTTGCTATAAGAACATTCTCTAGTGTTTCGCTTTGGCGTGGAACAAAAGGGTCATTCACGGTGTTGTCCCCATTCCCGGCTGGCCTCATTCAGTTCACTGGAAGCCACCAGCGCCGCCACCACCCCTCACACCACGCTTTCGCTCCTGCACCTTTCAGGGAACAGCTCCATACAGTTCAGATGTCAATGGCGCCCTTGTGGCCACGGGAGCGTCCGAGGGCGCTGGCTGGCTGAGCCGCTGTGTGACAGACAATTAACTTGACATCTCAGTCGAAAGAGCTGGTCTAGAGCTCAGCTTCCTCCCAATCTCCTTACGGGAGAGGTGAGACCATCAAGGCCAGAAGAAATGTGCCCAATTACTATAACACAAATAAACGTGAAAATAATGAAACTAAGTCTCTTAGCTCGTCTGGACTTTTAAAAGTTCTTTAGAAATGACACCAAGTGCAAATATACCAGAGCAAACCCTGGAAACTGAACCACCAACACATGAACTTTGAACAGACCCAGGGTTGACCCCACACCAAAACATCCATTAGCTCAGAAGGGGTGATGTTCAATGAGGAGGTGGAGAAGCATACTTGGATTGTCTCTATACATACCTGTAAAGCACAAAGTTGATAAGCAGATTCCTTAAGCCTGCCATCATAATCCAACATAATGACTCCTTGTACAAAGCACTTCACTTATTAGAACAGACATATCATTTATTTAAACCTGGGGTTTTAATGTTTATTTATTTTGAGAGGGAGCACGCACAGGTGCGCGTGTGCAGGGGAAGGGCAGAGGCAGGGGTGGGGGTGGAGAGAGAATCTAAAGCAGGCTCCATGCTCAGTGCAGAGCCTGACCAAGGCTTGATCCCACAACCCTGGGATCATGACCTGAGCCGAAATCAAGAGTCAGACGCTCAACCGACCGAGCCACCTGGGCGCCCCTAAACACGGTGCTTTTACAATTGATCCACACACCGACTTTTAAAGGCCAGCCATGCCCAAACCACAATTGTTACTGAAAGAGCAGAATTTTACAAGGAAATTCTGAATGGCTCCTGAGTTTGACACGGGAGACAAATACTAATTTATATCTCCACCTTGTTCCTAAAAGGCACCTCTGTAACGGTGAGGACATAAATCCTCTTCTGTAATGAAGCAGGGCAGACTCCACAAACACTAAGTACTCGGTGTTTACTGACTGTTTCAATGCACCCATTTCTGTAAGCAGTACTGAGTGCCTACTGTATGCAATACTCAATGAAAGGAGCTTGAGAATATAGAAATGGAGTAAGACTAGTTTTTTACCCTTAACAAAAATAAGATTAAAAACATAAATGATAATTAATAGGACTTACATATAAGCACTTTCATGACTGATTTACCTGTTAACTCATTTAACCCTTACAATAACCCTGGAAGATAAATACTGTTATAAATCCCATTTTACAGAGCTGAGGCACAGAGAGGTTCAGTGACTTGTCCAGAGCCACCCTGCAGGGGGAGACCAGGGGTCTGAAGGCAGGCAGACCACAGTCCACACCCGTCACTATCACGTGACAGTCAGTTGCTCACAGGCTGGCAGAGGGTGGTGAGGACGCTCCATGTCTGGAAGGGTTTCCCAAAGAAACATCCACGAGCGGAGTCCAGAAGGATGAACTGGGGAGAGGGGGTAACCCGGTCACTGGCGGGGCACGACCCAGGAACAGGGAGGCTTGGAACCTGTCACCCCCACCGCAGGCGGTCCCTGGGTCTGGGACACAGGATGCATGCAACAGGACAGGAGACATGGCTGGAGAGGGAGGCAGAGGCCAGGAAACACCGCCTGGGCGCCGGCGGGGGGCGGAGGCGTGGGGGGCGTCCACGAAGGGTCTTTCCTCCTGGGAAGGTGGGGAACGGAAAGAGGGGTGGTCTAGCAAGCAAGGAGGCAAGGTGGGAAGCGATTATTAGCAAGCGGGAGAGGCGTGAGGGGATCTGGCCCCGGGCGGGGCATGGTCAGTGACCGCCGACTACCGGTGACCCCTGATCAAGGCCCAGCAGAGCAGGGACCTGCAAGTTACACGTCTCTGAGACACGCACACCCTTCGAATGTGCGGTGTGCATTTTCCAGACAAAATGACGTTAGTGCCTGCAGGTGATGTGGAAACCCAGGCGTGACAAATGAAAACACAGACGCCGGCAAAAGTGAAGGGAAGCTCACGGGGCACGGCCTCCACGGCCAACAAGCCACTCGATGGCAGGTGACCCGGGAGCGCCCACATGGTCACGCACGTGCTCAGTGCTTCTTCGGGCTAGAAGTGAACTGTCAGTCTCCTCGCCAGAGAACAGTCGGAATACCGCCTCTCAGTCGGGGACGTATCAGAATCCGTAAAATGTTCCCCCCATTTCACCCCTTCCTTAGTTTATGTCAAACAATTGTTTACAATCAAGAAACTTCAGAAAGAATTACAAAGATCAAAAATCACAGAACAACCACTCTTAGAAAAGACATCTTTATTTTAATAGCCATTGCATCAAAATGGAAATTCTTTTTAAAACATTATTTATAATATCTTAATGGTTGTTTTTGAGAGAGAGACAGACAGAGAGAGAGAGAGCAGGGGAGAGGCAGAAAGAGAGAGACACAGAATCCAAAGCAGGCTCCAGGCTCTGAGCTGTCAGCACAGAGCCTGACGCGGGGCTCGAATTCACAAACCAGGAGATCATGACCTGAGCCAAAGTTGGTGGCTGAACCAACAGAGCCACCCAAGCACCCCAAAATGGAAAGTCTTAATGACACTTTGCAGAACACAGAATTTTCAGAGGCCTCACATCATTTTCATAAGTTAACACATCCTTAAAATTTAAAGCCAGAACCCAGGCTGATTATAAATTTCTTATCTTATAAGGAAATCAAATCAACAGAACAGCATGTTTCCCAGTGTTTCCACGGGTTGACTGCCCACCTAGAGCAGATGCCTCAGTAATGAAAGAACCAGAATGACAAGTTGCAACAGGAAATACAGTTTAGAACACACACACGCACACAGACCAATGCATGTGATTACAGAGAGACGAGCCTTCCAGTATTTCAAAGAAAGAGGCAGAAAGCCACCCAGGGACAGGGACATGAATGGAAGACAGGCGCCCGAGTTTATTTCTCTTCCAGACCAGCCCTCATTTGTGATGCTAGGAACTTTCTCACCCCTGTGGAACCTGGTTTCCTCATTTGCAAAGAGAGGGTATTTGTAGGTGTTCCGTTTCTTTCTGTCAATCCACATGCAAATAGATTTGGGAAAGATTAGACACTAACCCTCCTCTTGAAGAGGCACAAAGAACTTTCAATATTAGAGGTTCTGACAAGTTCTGCTGTCAAGAAATTCTCTTTCTTTCTACCTGTTTGACCAAACAAACCTTTTTCATTTAGCACCTCGGAAACTTGGCGTTCCAAGGGGACGCGGTGTGGCTGCAGCGGGGAGGCGATGTGTCCACAGCTGTCTCACCTCTGCTTTTCTGGGCGAGGGCTCTGCTCTCCTCGGTGCAGAAGGCCTTCCCCCACGCAGCGGGCCGTGGGGCACAGATGGCTTTGGGCCGCCATCCAGTCTCCCACTGAACGAGACAGCCTCTCTCTCTCCAGGGCAGTACTGCCGGTATAGGACCCCTGCTTGGGTCAAATGTCCACCCCCCGGACTAATTACTGTGGTGGAGGGACCGGGGCTCAGCACCCAGCATCAGGCTCCAGTGGGCAAGAGAGATGCCCTAGAAGTGAGTAGCGTGTGTAGGCACGTGTGTGCAGGAGCAGGGAGAGGGGGACAGTCTCTCCTGAGCACCAGACCACCCAACGCCCCCTCCTCCTGGACGTGCAGTGGGCAAGCCCGTGAGCAAGGGCAACAGGGTCTCCACCCCACCCACACCTGGGGGCGTCCTTGACCGCAGCCAGGCCTCCCGAAGGACGAGGACATCCACCCACTGGATCTTCACCCCCTCCCGCCCCCCGCCGTGGCCTCAGCCTCCACACAGGACAGCCACTCAATAAATACTTGCAAACAAGCCGACGATCGATCAGGAAAGCGCTGCTGGGCTGGGCACCACCGCGGCAGACGCCCGTTCGATGCTACCTAGAAACCAGGCACGATTAGGACCGAAAATGTCGGTGCTGGACTCCTGGCCACAAAGACAAAATACGCACACAGGATGATTCTAATTGATTGCTTTTAAAAGGACACATGTAAGTTTCTTAAACGAGGGAAGTTCGGTTCTCTTTCCCAGCACTAAATGCTGACGGCGATTTGGCCTCTGAGCTATGGGTCCTGGTGCACGGCGCACAGCGCGGCAGGACGACGAGCCAGTGACCCCCACGGGGTGGGTCCCCGCACGAGGCTCCTCGGGTCAACATGAGAACGTAACGGGGTGACGGTGCCTCTTGAGAGGGGGGTGCAGCCAGCTGGACGCGGAGGGGTCAGAGCACAAGAAAGGGCAGGCAGACACAGGGCCGCAGGCCGGGAGGCCGAGCAGGGAGGACACAACCACAGGGCCGCACAGGAGCGTGCACTTGGCCTCCGGCCTCCCTGGGTGAGCTCTGGGGACCTGCTGAAGGATGTGACGTGGGAATGACACGCCGGGCCTGGAGCTCAGAGAGCCAGCTCCTCCAGAGTTGTGGAGATGGTAGGTCTGCACGGGGCCACAGCCCACGGGGCCGGTCGAGGCCGCTCCAGGGACCCTGGAGAGCGATGATGACAGCCTGAGCGTGGGCACCGTGGCGTCCCTGCCGGGGGTGCCCCGGGAACGGGCGATCCTTCCCCGGAACACTCTGTGAATGGCCGCTGCTCACTCACCTCCGAGACCCCTGCCCACAGCACAGAACGCCGGACCCTGCAGCTCTCACAGGAAGAGCTGCCTTGACAGCAGGAAGGGGTGGGGCCCAGCCACCCTGTCCCCGAGGGGGAGGAACAGCACTGCGCCACTCCTCGGGGTCCTGGGCTGCCCCTGTCCTCCCCGGAAGTCTGCTTCCTTGTCGAGTGATTTCCCACAGAAACAATGCTATAACCAAACACACTTCCCGAGCAACTTATCGTGATAAACATGACTCACTTCTGCAAGACTTTTAGCAAAATGACAAGTTCCCTCCCTTCAAGAGAAAAAGCAAAAAACAAAACAAACCTTAAAACCTAAAATATAACTTAAGCTCAGCAAAGCGGTGCAACTGGCGGAGGCTGCTCGTCTTCGCAAGTCTGCGGGCGCGACCGAGCCAGGCCTCCGGGTGGCGAAGGGCCGGCACCTGCAGGGCTGTCTCGCCCGCGGTGGCAGGGAAATCACAGGCCTGGCCGGTCCAGGTCCAACCCCCCCCCAACCCGACCTCTGCAAACCGAACACGCTCTTCAACTGGTCACAACATCTTCCCCGCCGCCCTGCCCCTGGGATCCAGCTTCTCCACGGCAGCCACACGTCAGTCTTACCGACCCTTCGGCACGGCCCTTGCTGATGCAGAAACCCCATTCCCCAACTGCCTTCGCACCTGACCCTGCCTGGCCACCTGCTACTTGGCCTTCAAGGCCCCCCAAGGCATCACCTTCCTGGGGGCACATCCCTGCAACCCAGGATGGAGACCGAGAGCCAGGCTGGGTCACCCCCCCCCCATCATGTGACCCTGCACTGCTCTGTGAGCGTCTGCACCTTCTCTCTGTCTTCCTCACACCCCAGCAGCAGTGCAGGCCAGCCGTGTCTCCGGCGCCCCATCAGCGGCTCGGAACGAAACCCTCTACTTCTCTGCTCCTGACCTACCCCAGGACCTTGATGCGCACTAATGGGCTATTTTCACCATAATCTCCCCAGGCTCAACCTCCCACATGCTCTTTGCAAGTTTGTCATTAAGCAGATGACTGTCTGCTTCAATTAATAATAAATGAATGATGGGACGCCTGGGTGGCTCAGTCGGTGAAGCATCCAACTTCGGCTCAGGTCATGATCTCGCAGTTGTGGGTTCGAGCCCCATGCTGGGCTCTGTGCTGACAGCTCAGAGCCTGGAGCCTGCTTCGGATTCTGTTTCTCCCTCTCTCTGCCCCTCCCCTGCTTGCACTCACTCTCAAAAAATGAATAAACATTTAAAAATATGCATTAAGAAATAATAATAATAATAATAATAATAATGATGATGATGATGATGAATGAACGCTGGACTGGAGACTGGAACTTCCCGAATACCTCTGACACCCCGAGCAGCCTCAGCTCTGGGCTGCACACATCCCTGTCTCTCATCTCGCTGTCCTCCCCAACCCCATCTTCCAAAACACACGCACACACGACAGCCGAGACACCTCCAGTATCTTGGAAGAATTGTCTGAGATAAGACGGAATCCACACTTCCGTGCGGCTGAAGAGGTAACCCGCCCGCTTACTCCACTTTTCTGAAGGATCCCTTCTGTGCCCCGTCTCAACATGCGCGTCCCCTCACTCAGAGCGTGCCGCAGTGCCAGCAATGCCGCTCAGGAGAGAAGATGACTCCCCTCATCTCTGCTTTTGTGATGGAAACACAGCTTCTAAAGGAGTCCCGTCCTGGCCATTCAGGGTGACAGCTGGCAAACTCACGTGTCCGGAGGCCACGGGCTAAAGGGCCCAGCAGGCCGGACGGAGGACCCAAACCATGACGGCCAACCCTGCGCATCCAGGGCTCTTAGCACTAGGGCGCCTTCGCCTCCCCTGCAAAGCCGTCCCGGCATTTGGGGCTCGTTCGGTACAAATGCAGGCCTGACACTCCAACATCTACGTTTCCAAGGGCGGCTGGAGTCGAGATTTGGGACTGAAATCTCCGCATTTGGAAATGCTGGCAACCAACTGCAATTTGTTAAACACTGTTTACTGAAAGCACCTGAGAACAGACTGCAAGCCACTCACTTGTGACATCTGCTTTAGGTCCAAGTCACCCATTGTCATCGCAAATGACCCAACGGTTCTTATGAACATGTGTCTTCTTCCACACGACTGAAAGGTCTTTTGTGACTGCAAGTTCCCACAAGCCTCCTAAGGCTGGCACCAGATGTAGCGCCCAAGACCCGAGGCCCGGGCTCAAGGACAGCTGCGGAGGCGTCCCTGTTAAGTGACAGGAGTTCTGTCTGGGTCATCACTCCAGGAGCACCCGGGCTCCTCATCAGGGCCCTCACCTCAGCCGTCTCCACAGGGACCCAGGAGACAGGTGAAGGCAGACTGGGTCCCTGAGGAAGTACTCCCAGGCCCACATGAGCTAAGGAGCCCAACAGAAAAGTGGAGAAGACGGTGTGGCTGTGACGCAGAGACACACAACTTCTACAAGGAGCAAACACATCCGGCAGGTGCACAGGGAAAAGAGGTAAATAAATTAGACCTGCACACGAGAGGGACAGAAATGACACTGAAGAGAAAGGAAGCTTTCAATAGCACACCCGAAGGGGCTTTCCCGTAAGACTCGCAGCGTTATCTAGAAAACGTGCTGCCTAGAAAGACCACATCGCACACTGAGCATCTGAGGAGCCCCTTCTGTTTGGTGCAATTCTTGTCCATACAACTCAACGCAGGTGCCTTGCGGTCGTTCAGTCCCCGTCAAAGTCTCTCGTTAGTACTTTTGTGTGTGTGTGTGTGTGTGTGTGTGTGTGTGTGTGTGTATTTTTGAGAGAGACAGAGCGCGAGCAAGGGAGGGGCAGAAAGAGAGGGAGACACAGAATCCGAAGCAGGCTCCAGGCTCCGAGCTGCAGCACAGAGCCCGACATGGGGCTCGAACCCATGAACCGCAGGATCTGAGCCAGTCAGATGCTTAACTGACTGAGACTCCCAGGCGCCCCGTCGTTATTTCTTTATCCCTTCCAGATGCCTCGGGCTTATCTGGACGCCGTTCTGTGAGTCCCATCCCCACAAATCCAGCTCCGCACAACTCTACCTCGTGAGCCTGGCACAGAACCAAGTTTCACTTTATAGACTTGGGTTTAAATTTTTTTTAACATTTATTTATTTTTGAGAGACAGAGAGACAGAGCGTGAGCAGGGGTGGGCAGAGAGAGAGGGAGACCCAGAATCCGAAGCAGGCTTCAGGCTCCAAGCTATCAGTCTAGAGCCCGACACGGGGCTCGAACTCACAAGCCGCGAGATCATGACCTGAGTCAAAGTCGGACGCCCAACCAACTGAGCCACCCAGGCGCCCCTCAACAGGAGTTTTCTTTATGGCTCACTTCCTCATCTACAAATGGGGAAATACTACCTCCCTCAGAGTGGGGACAAGATGAAACAACAAATGTAAAGACCCAAGCTCAAGGGTTCAAACATAAACAGGGCTCCAGGGCCACCCTGCCCACGAGCCCACCACCTCCCCCACAAGCCCCAACGTTTTACAGGCTTTGACCCCCAATGTCAAGAGCAGAAAATCCTGAAGTCCTGATCAACCGAATAGGAGCTTGAAGAGATACACACATTCTAAATCTTTTTCCTCTTCTTACTCATGCACGTGAATTTGCTGAGTGACAGGTGACAAGAAGTTGGGCTGAAAAGCACAGCACGAGACACCAGCAGCCCATATCAATAGCCGGGAATAGTTTTTTACTGCAGCCTGTTACACTAGTTGGCAGGACATTTTTTCCGAGTCTTGGATGTCGTCTTCAACATAGTAAAAGAAAATATGGCCGGCTGTGAAGGCCTGTCTGCTACTCCCTTCCAGGACTACAAAATGCTCATTCAGAGTTTCTTTGTGCACACCAAGGGGCAGCCGGCAGGGAGCCAGGAAGCCAGAGAACACAGAGCTGGGGCCGGTTCTCCAGTTTCTTCTCCCGGATGCAAATCGACTTGATGCTGGAACTTTGAGTTCCATTTCACTGCAGACCCAAATCGAATGCTCATTAAGGCTTCTGTGCTAGAAGCCCTGGCTTCATCACAGCGAACCCAGAACCGTGAACCCGGTTGGCAGCTCGATCCCCGAAATAGCCCCGGCTCTCCGCTCTTCCCACGGGCTCCTCTTCCCGCTCCTGTGCTCCCTCACGCCCCTCCGAATGTTGAATTCCTCCTGGCTTGGTCATTTGCTGCGCCTCTCCCTCTCTCTCTCTCTCTCTCTCTCTCTCTCTCTCTCTCTCTCTCTCTCTCGCTGCCTCTCTCCCCCCCCCCACCCCACCTATTCCAACAGCTTTAAGTACTTCCTGTGCTCTGGGACAAGGTCTGAGTCTTTCCTGAAACTAAATGTTCTGGGCTGTGCACTCACGTTGCCATTAGCAACTAGCTCAGCATCTGCACTGGACCCTGACGTTGCAAAGGCATCCCAAACCCAGCGCATCCAAAAGTTACGTCCCCAGGGCTTCTGGAACAACAGCCCCAGGGCTGAGAATGTGCATTACTAGCATTACTAGCCAGTGCGCAGGCGACCTAGAGCCCCCGATCTCCCTCTGAGAACCCCTGCGTTACACCACACCTTTCCCGCTCATGTCCCCTGCACGGCAGCACCTAACTCTAGGTCCTCCCAAGGCCACCGCTCCAGCTTCTTCTCTGCTGAAGAAGCCTCAGCAATCATTTTATTTAAACATATCAGATATGTCACTTCACTATTTAAAAATAAAACCCAAAGTCCTTCCTTCCCACAGCGTACGTGGTCCAGCTTGATGTCTGCGACTCACCATGCTCTGGCCTCACTGTCCTTTGAGCTCCCCCAAAATCATATGTGTCCTTTGCATATTCGGTCCAATCTGCTTAGAAGCCCCTTCCCCTCACCCTTCACTTTTCCCTCAGACCTCACCTTAATTGTCAACATCACAAAAGCATCTCATCTGACTGCCCCATAGAGACCCCTCACCCCACTCCAAATCCCCTCCATTACGCCCTGTTTGAGAATTTCTGGCTTTGCCACGATTAGCGCATGCGTGTGTGTGGGTACACTTGCTCTGTGTCCCTCGCTGCCCAGAAGGCTAGAAAAGCCGGGTGACCCGTCTGCTGCATTCCAGCACGGTGTCTGTGACACAGCACACACTGGGCATGTGTCCACTGTATAAACAGATGGACAGATGAATGGACGCATGTGCACCTCCAACAGGACCCTGCAATGGCCTCAAGTTTCCAGCTCACACAAGCAAACACACCTCCCGGCCTCACCGAATCTGTCTCTTTAAGATAAGTAAATCATCTTCCCGACAAGTCAAAACAATACCATATGAGAGTGGTGAGGGGGGTGGGATGCCACTGAACACAAATCCGTTCCACGAAAACAAACACGCAGCGGGGCCCTGAAATCTGGACGCGGACTGCCTTTCCCAGCACTTCCTTTTTAAGATAATTAAATATCAGCTTTCACACCAGATGACACTTCTACAAATACTTCCAGATTAAGCAGCCCGTGGTATATGACAATATGTCAACACCCTCTCCCAGAACATATATTTCTGCCTCACACGCTGGCAAACAGTCAAGTTCCAACTAATTCTCCCCCGCCAGGGATGCTGGAAGCCTCCGCCCGGGGCTCAGCCCGGGGGACCGGTCTGCACAGAGGCTCGGCAATAAATCAAGCAGATTAACATGCACTCAGGTACCGAGGAACCTGCCCCTCCAGCCCCCTAAACGGTGTCCGCTTTTCTCTGATCCCTGAGGAAAGGACGACTCCACACTTGCTCATTAAGCAAATATTTCCTGAGCGCAGAGTAAGTAAAACAGAACACGCTGGGCGTTAGCAGCCCAGGCCTATCATCGCACAGCCACGAGCACATTCCTCCTGGAACCTCAGCCTGTTATCGCTTTTCCTGCTGAAAACTCCCTAAGACGCCCCAGAGGCCTTGGGAAAAACTCCAGGTTCTTTGGGCTGGCCCGTGAGACCCTATTATCTGCTTTTCTCCGCTGCCGCTTTGGCTTCCACCGACATTTCTTCCCTCACACTCCCACCTCCCTCCTGCGACCCTGTAACCAGACCCGCCTGCCCCAGGACGGAGCCCCTTCCCCAGTAAACCCGGCCCTGACCATCTCGTCTGAAACCAACAAGCTCTAGATTTTCCTCTAGAATTTTCACTTGGTGGCAGGCTCCTGGGTGGCTCAGTGGGCTGAGAGTCCGACTTGAGCTCAGGTCATGATCTCACAGTTTGTGAGTTTGAGCTCCACGTCTGGCTCACTGCTGTCAGCACAGAGCCCGGTCTGGATCCTCTGTCCCACTCCCCAAAAAAATAAACATTCAAAGATAAAAAAACTTCATCTGGTGTAACAAACGTGGACACTCTCTGGACTCTCTGGATAAACGGTTGACTCCCTTCTCCATGACCGCACGGTGCCACCGTGGGAGTCGGAGCCGGGCCCTGTGCCCGTCTGTCCCCATGTCCCGCGCAGGCCCGGACACAGCAGGTTTACCAGTGACAGAGGCTGAGAGGCGGGAGCCACCAGGTGTCTCTCTGGACAGACGCACAGAGGAGACGGGGTCTCTATGAACATATCATTCAGCTTTCAAAGGGAAGTCCTTGCACCTGGTACCACAGGAGCAAACCTTATTCTGCTGAAAGAAAGAAGCCAGGCCCCAAAAGACAATTACTTAATGATTTCACTCATGTCAGCCAAAGGGATCTCCAAACCAGGCAGACCCTCAGAAAGGAGATGGAAGTGGGCCACCTGAGAGGACAGGAAAGGGGTGCAAAGTGTCGGTTTGACAGGGCGAAGAAGTTCTAGAGACTGCTCGCGCACACCATGAACAATACTGTTCTATACACTGAAAAATGGTGATGCCGGTAAACTTCACTGATGCGGGGGGCTTCAGGCACAGTAAAAATGGGGGGCGGCAAGAATAACTGTGACTTTTATCCGCCCCCCCCACCACCAACAAATCAGGTCCAAACAAGAGTCCTTCAGTTTCCAGAAAAGTAAATTCTACGCAGAATTCTATTTTCCCAGTTGTGTTGATCAAGTTAAAAGGAACATGGCCACCAACGGCCTGAGACTCCCACACACACCCGGAGGAGACCGCTGGGCAAGCTGGGTGCCTACGGGCACTAGGCGGCCTGGCCCCGGCCCGCCCTCCCCCTGCCGCCTTCTCGGGGTTCACGGGAACGTCTGTCCTCGATCGGGCCAAGTCCTCTACCTCCCCCCGCAGCCGCCACCCCACAGTGATTCCGACCACCGAGTGCGCCAGAGGCAGCACCCGGCTGGGCTGAGGAAGGACTTAAGGGGACTGGGCGCAGCCTCACTGTACTCCTGGCATTGGCCTGCGTCACCTTCAGGGAGAAGAAGAGAATTTTCTCCTCTGCTAACTGAAAAGGAAGTGCTCGCTATGAACTGCTAGGAGAAGCGAAGGGGAGCGCAGTCCTCGAAAGCTGACCACGGGACGGAGACCGTGTGGCGCACTGAGCGCAGGGGACGACGGCTCCCACCCCTGGGGTGTCCACAGTCCAGGGGACAAAGAGCGCACGCGGGGCTTCCTTCCCCTGAGACCAGGCAGCGGGGCCACTCACCGAGGCCAACACCTTCCGTGCAAACTCCAGTTTTCTGGAAGGAATGCCCATCCGTACACACCGATCTGAGGCCGGCGTTACAGGACCACAAACAACAGTGGCTTCTCTGTGCCGTGGAAGCCACCGACCGGACACACTTCGCATCGGTTTTACTCCAACGACCTCACTGGCCAGACCCGAGAACGTTCTCCATCTACTTCACCTTCCTCCTCTAGCTGCGCGGGAACACATTCGACGTGTCCAAAAATCACATACAGGTGGTGAACGCGACGACTCCTAGCGACACGCCCCCCACAGCAGGACAGGAGGGCAAAAATTATGGGCGGCACTCACCGACGTGCACACGCTCCCCTGTGGGCTCAGCACTGCCCACGTGCGTGTTCGCCTGCGGTCCGGTCACCCTGTGTGCTCCTTCACAGGAAAGCTTCAGATTTCTTCAAAATTAACAATAAGAAATGAAAGGCCCAAAACAGTACCAAATACTTACATCTCTTTTCCAACAAAATAACGTAACATAATATACATCCTTGGATATCCTCAAGAAGTTTCACATCTAGACATCCACAGAGAAGACAGGCGCTGGCCAGGCCACCAGTATGCGTGGAATGTGCGGCGGTGAGCGATGGCAGGCAGGTGCGGACAGCGGAAAGGTCTAGACCGTCTGTAAGGTTCCTCTTGTCCCTGAGTGTCTTGAAAGGCAGAGCACCCTCCCTCTCCCCCCCTCTGAATTCTCGGAGTCACGGGCGGGAATGTTATCTGAAA
The DNA here is from genome assembly GCF_006229205.1 of Suricata suricatta. Classification (NCBI taxonomy): domain Eukaryota; kingdom Metazoa; phylum Chordata; class Mammalia; order Carnivora; family Herpestidae; genus Suricata; species Suricata suricatta. The sequence goes on from NC_043706.1 coordinate 4,188,144, forward strand.
CATCCAACTGGCCTGCAGGAAGGGGTTACCCACTCTGCGGCTTTGTTTCCTTTTTATCTCTGAACAAGACCTATACAAACCACGCAATTTCCTCGATGGTGGAGGGTAAGATCAGATATTACCTATAAAAAGCTCAGAAACAGCTCCTGCCCAATGGCAGGCACTTGGCATCTGCTGGCTACGAACACTATGTTTCCTGTCCAGTGGGAACCATGACATCTCGTGACCGTTATCTTCCCCGTCCTCTGAGGCGCCCACGGTTCCAGTATTTAGCAGCACGTGCCAATGACCCGATCCAAGCAATTACAGCCCCAAAACAGACAATACGGTCCTCTGTGAGTTTAGGGCAACGCCTTTGCTCATAAGGTCAGTGTGGCAAAATAACCCGCTAGAAATGAGCCAGGGGTGCCCGCCTCGCCTCCCAAAATCTGCCTGTGACTACAGAGAGGGGTTGGCAGGAGGGAGGGTATGTTCCCATTTAACCGAATCCAAGTGCTTTTTCGCTTTAGAAACAATGCTGTGAGTGTATTAGAAATAACACCATATTCCAGGGACATTTTAGGCCTTTATTACTTACTTACTTACTTATTTATTTATTTAGAAAGAGAAAGCAGGGCAGGGGCAGAGAGACAGAAAGACAAAGGGAATCCCAAGTAGGCGCTGCACTGACCGCGTAAAGCCTGACACGGGGCTCAAACTCACGAACCGTGGGATCACGACCTGAGCTGAGGTCAAGAGTCAGACGCTTAACCGGCTGAGCCCCCAGCCGCCCCTCACTTGGGGCCATGGAAGCAGGGCGGCCTGTGCCCAGGGGCTGAGCCTCACCGATCAGTCTCCTTACACTGGTGTGTGAACCTGACACGCGGGGCGGGGGGGTCTGCTGTAGACAGGCAGGGTGAGCACAAATCAGTCGACCTGCTCTCAGAGAGCCTTGACCACACAGATTCAGGATCTCTCAAACCTCCAACCACGGTGTCCTTTTCAAGGAAACATTTTGCAGGGGCGCCTGGGTAGCTCCGTCGGTTTAGCGTCCGATGCTGACTCGGGTCACAATCTAACCATTCTTGAGTTCGAGCCCCGCATCAGGCTCTGTGCTGACAGCTCAGAGCCTGGAACCTGCTTCAGATTCTGGGTCTCCCTCTCTCTCTCTGCCCTGCTCCCTACTGATGCTCGCTCTCTCTCAAAAATAAATAAACGAAGAAGAAGAGGAGGAGGAGGAGGAGGAGGAGGAGGAGGAGGAAGGGGAAATTTCCTGGGGAAATGTAAGGAAAGGTATGGGCCTGAGGAAGCTGAATACAGAGGACGTCTGTGCGAACTTTCCAAGACGTGAAGGGCCCTGGAGCAGGAAAGTTGGCAGCAAACATAACCTAAAGTCTCCAGCACCGCCGTTACTGAAAGGACCGTTGTCCTTCAAAGGATCTCTTGTATTCACGGCCTCCCTTCACCTAAAGGAACTGTAGCTCTTTGAAATTAGCACAACTTTTAGCATCGATGAGCACAGACTAGATGCGGGCTGCCACACAGCAAATCTTACCTAAATTTCCAGCCTCAGTGGTTTTTTTTTTTTAATTTTTGCTAATGTTTATTTATTTTTGAGAGAGACAGAGACAGAGTGCAAGCAGGGGAGGGACAGAGAGGGAGACACAGAATCCAAAGCAGGCTTTAGGTTCCGAGCTGTCAGCACAGAGCCCGACACGGGGCTCGACTCACAGACTGTGAGATCATGAGCTGAGTCCCAGGCTCAGTTGTTTTTAAAGCTGGAATCCTATAAAGTTATTTTATTCCTCCCAAACGTTCACAGAGGTCACAACAAGCAGCCCAGGACAGGCCGCAAAGCAGAGGAAACACTGACGAATCAAGAGGGACACACAATCTAATCAGCTTACTCACCATGAAGGCCAAGGCTGGGGGTCGTGGGCGGGGAGGGCCGGGACGCTCTCAGAGGAGCTGGGGTCGGTGCTGCTTCACCGCATGCGACCTGTCCCTGGGCAGCGTCACGCAGCCTCACACAGCAAGACAAAGCTGGTGGGAATCCAGGAGCCCGGCCTCAGACAAACCCAATTTCCAAAGTCTGGCATTCGCTGAGGACGCCTTTCCTAAGTATGGGGTGTGACCAGATCCCACTTCAGGTCAGAAGGAAGAAGATTTCAACCTTCCCTGTGAGGGCACCGGTGTCCCCCTCGGGCACCTCACAAACCCAGGGACACAGCCTTCGGGACACAGGACGGTGATCTGGGCCACCGGGCTGGGCCGACATCCAGGCAACGCAGGCCCGCCATCTGCTATGACCCGCGGCCACCTAACTGAACTCCCAGAAGCTTCCCCACAGCGGAGGGGACACGGCCCCCCGCACGGAGGGGACACGGCCCCCCCCGCGCAGAACACCTGGGCGGCTGCCTCGGAAACACCGCCTGACACTTCGCGGGCGACACTTACTGTGATCAGATCAGTCATCTCAGACAGGGGGCTCCCCAGGCAGGAGACAGGTGTGGCCTGGGAAGCCCCCCACCCCCGCCCCCGCCTAGCGCCGGAGGGCCGGTGGTCTGGGGCAGACATAAGGGACCAGCCAAGGTTAGGGAGGCGCCCTGTGCAGCCACCTGTCAATTCCACAGTAGGCTTGTGACAAAAATGATTTTAAAAAGAACAAAACTTCGGCTGACCCGAGACTGAGTCCATCAGGTTCCCAAAGAGCATCGAAGTGTGAGGAGGCTCCTCTCCGGGCCAAGTCTCAGCCTGATGAGCACAGGCACCCGACTGTTCCCTCCTCACCCGCTGCACCGAGGGAGTGGCCCGGGTCCGTCCGTGTCCCAGGAAAGTCTCTCCCACCACCTCCCCCTCCCTCCCAATCTTACTCCAGATGCGGGAGCCTGAGACTCCCCACGCAGCTGCCCGAATGACAGCCCCCTGCCCCGCACCCCCTCAACCCACGCACCTGGCTATGCTCCTCCCGGGCGCCCCCTCTTCCCCGCCCAGAGCCACACGCCCCCTCAGTTCACACAGAACAAAATCAGAGACGGGGTCCGACACACACCGGGCCAGAGCCCTGCGCCCGGGACGGAGTGGGGGGAGCCTGGCCAAGCGGGGGGGTGGGGGGGGGTCCGCGAACGAGTCCAGTTCTGTACCCGGTTTCCATCTGTTCCATGTCGTTACTCACGGGAGATGCTTACTCGCTCACTACTCCCAGAAGGAATGAGATGACTTCACGTAAAAGGCAGATTCTAAACAACACACTTCATGGTCACAAGAATTAAAATACAGGAGGAAAAGACGGAAGGAGAATCAGAGGCCCCCGCAAGGACAGGGGCGCACCCCGCACAGAGGAGACAAGCTCAGGGGCTTCTGGAAGGCCAGGCCGTGAGCGGTGGCTGCATTATCATCACTGCCTCCTAAAAGGAAGGATGTCGGAAAACAGTTGCTAATAAACTCTGAGAGGAACTCGCCCCACGGGCAACATGCACCAGAGACGAAGGTGGTCAGGGTCCTCGATGACAGATTTTCGTTTTTACTTTTTATTTTAACAAAAACAAAATCCGTCTCGTTACCATGTGAACGTAGAGATTCACTCGGAGAGCATAATGCTGCTATTTCGATTTCTCGGTGCAGTGAGGGGACTGGCAGCACTGGCACCCTGGAACCGGCGGGAAAGGCAAATTCTTGGACCCAGTTTTCAGTCGTTACATTATAGAAACAGTCGGCAAGCCTCTCTCCTCTGCCCAACTTTCTGATTAAAAACTACGAATGAGTGGCTCAGGGGGTTAAGTGTCCGACTTGAGCTCAGGTCATGATCTCATGGTTGGTGAGCTCGAGCCCCGCGTCGGGCTCTGTGCTGACAGCTCAGGGCCTGGAGCTGCTTCCGATTCTGTGTCTCCCTCTCTCTCTCTGCCCCTCCCCCACTCACACTCGCTCTCAAAAATAAGTAAACATTAAAAAAGAAAACCACCACCTAAGGACCTACTGATACATGTGAGCTCCAGAAAGGAGTAACCTAACTGGATTCGAGGGCAGCAGCCAAAGAATCGTGAAGACAGTTCCGAGCCGAGCCCCTGTGGGTCCCAGGGGACAGGCGTGCCCCAGGCCGGAGGACAAGGACCGCGCTTCCTGACCAGCCCTCCTGGCTCTGCACGATGCCACCCTGGGCCAGGTGCTCCCTGCAGAGTGTCACTGTTTCCCGTCATCCCTTACTAGCTAATGAAGGCTGTTTTCAATGCATCTTCCTTCCATCATCAGCTCTCTGCCTACTCAAGAACTACGCTTCAACCTAATGTCCCCACAAACCTGCCTAATCCCGGCACCACTGGTGACAAGGACACTGGGGACTTCCAGCTAAGACCATCTTAACGTTAGCCCCACACAAAAAGGAAAGGAAACAGAGCCAACTCACCGGCTTTCCTGGGTACCCGGCTCACAGTCACCTGCACCTCGTGTGCAGAACATGGGCTCCCGTCCTGGACGTCGGGGAGGGGCTGAGCGCTGCTGTTCTAACCCGTCCCAGTGATGCCGGCCCGGGGACCACAGTCTGAGCAGCCAGGGGCTGGACCAGGCTCTGTTCCCTTTAATTCCGTTGTAGCTAACTGTGCTGAGCCCAGTGATGGGGACACTAGAACATTATAATAATAAATAAGAGCAGACTGATTCAGCTCCTAGCACTCAGAGGGAAGGGGTACTTCCTTCCTAGGTCAAAGGAGTGAAACGAAGACTGCATTTTGCCCACAGTAGAAGCGATGGCCCACGAGGGAATTAAATAATCTGCTTACGGAAAACAGGGAGCAGAGGATGGGGGAGAGAAGACAGGGAGCAGGGGGAACGGAGGACGCCGTGTGGAGCCACGGCCCGGCTCTGTCCGCCGCAGGGGGGCACGTGGGGACGCCGACAGCACGCAAGCTGCTCCTGCACAGATTTGCTCAGAACTCGAGAGCGCCAACGGTCCTCGGTGAGCAGTGAATGACAAGGGGCAGGTGTCCCCACCCCCCGAACAAAGGATCAAGGCTGAGGCTGGAACTGGTGTGCAGGGGAAAACCTCCCGACCTCACTGGGCTCCTAGGATCAGACCGAGCAGACTAGGAAACTCTCCCTTGTCCATGGAAAGCGAGCACTGTCCTCAGAGTCCATGACATAGGGGCTCGTCCGCCTTCTGTCTGCATCGCAAGCCTGGGACACCATCTACGGTCCTTGGTATTTCCATCTGTGAGATGGAGGTAATCATGGGGCCCGCCTCTGTTTCCGAGACGACTATCACGGTTACTGCGCAGAGCCGGGGATGCAGGGAGCCTTTAACCAACGGGACCTGCTACCACTTTCCTTCCTTCCCCTTCAGCAGAGCAGCGGTGCAGGCAGCCTCCGGGGACCCTCCCTGCGGGACACTCCAGGACCCAGTGACACTTCTCAGTCCCGTCCAAGACTTTGCTGCTATTTTCCTGACTCTCAAACCAGTTCATAGAGCAAAACCTTAAATACATAGGCAAAAATCTAACCACCATAAATATAAAAGCCACTTGGGGATATTTATATAGAGTGCACCTGTCTGTATCACAGCCGGGCCGGGCAATAAGGCCAAGTGTATGCTTAACCGTCGGTAAAGAGCTGAGAGCACGGAGCAGAGTCCACGAAGGAAACGGCTGGACAGACCAGGAAACCAGCACAGACGGAGCAGAGGCGCTGACAGAAGGGCAGCAAACACTGGGCTGACTGTACCAGTGAGTATAGACGCTCACATTAAGCTCATAGAGAGGCTGGCAGAGGGGCAGTTGGGTGCCTCAGTCACTTTGGTGTCTGACTCAGCTTTGGCTTAGGCCATGATGATGCCATGGTTCATGGGATCAAGCCCTACATTGGGTTCCATGCTGACTGTGCAGAGGTTGCTTGGGATTCTCTGTCTCCCTCTCTCTCTGCCCCTCCCTGGCGCATGCTTGCTCATGCTCGCTCTCTTTTTCAACATAAATAAAATAAACAAAAAATAAGGGGTGCCTGGGTGGCTCAGTCAGTTGAACATCTGATGTGGGCTCGGGTCATGATCTCGCTGTGCGTGAGTTCAAGCCCTGCACTGGGCTCTGTGCTGACAGCACAGGATCTGAAGCAGGTTCCAGATTCTGAGAACCTGCTTCAGATTCTGTGTCTCCCTCTCTCTGCTCCTCCCCCCCTCATGTATTCTGACTTTCTCTCCCTCAAAAATAAACATAAAAAATTTTTTAAATAAATAAATAATAAAGTCAGGCAGCAAAAGACCTAACACGTTAGCTTCCCTCTAAGATCCATTACGTCCTTGTACCTGGAAAATTCTTCCCCATGTTCAAATGTCCAAACCCCTGCAACTGGAAAAAGAGCGGGTAGAAAGAAAACACAGAATAACTGAGCACATAGTTTCTACATCTCACGGGACTCAACCGTCTTCCGTAGCTCTTTCTTTGCAACTTTCTCTGGGGCTTACTGGAGCAAAATTCAGTCCACGTTTTACAGCCTTCGGTTCCCAACGCCTACTCCGAGGGTGAAGGAATCGTTGAAAAGAAATCAGAGGACAGGCCAACCTCCAAATAAGTGAGCCCCAAAACACAATTATTTGAAAGTTCAAAGCCTCTATTAAAAAAAAAAAGCAGACACACACACACACACACACACACACACACACACACACACACACACAACTCCAGTTTGTCCCGAATAACCTTCAAAAGACAAAAGTGCTTTCCCTGGTGAAGATGGAAAGATCTGGGAACCTCCAGCCCTCCCGGGGCACACGCAGCTCTTTGTCCTGACCCTTCATGGGGCTGCTAACGGGCTGGCAAGGGACCCCGGGCACAGAGCCCTGCCCCTCGGGGGCGGGCTGTGACCCTCTGTCTCCCAGCCTCTCTAGTTCTAACCCTCTCACTCCAGGGGGGCCTCAGGCCGGGAGCCTGCACCCCCACTACCTTCTGTCCACGCCCCCGCCACCGTGGACCCCGCTGCCCTGCACGCCAGCACTAAAGACAGATCAGGGAAGCCACTTGACCAGGCAAAGAAGCCAGTCTGCGGGGGGGCAGGCCTGGGGGGGGGGCCAGCCCGGCAGGGGAGGCAGCAGTCCTGTCCCCAGGGACAACATGCCGGCACAGGAAGGGGGGGAAGAAAGGGCCCTCCTCTCCCTCCTGGCAACAGGTCACTCATCCTAAATATCTGAGTACAGCTTGTTTTCCTCGGAAATTAATCATCCCCACGCCTTGCAGGAGAACTATGATCACTAAACTGAACAAGAAAAATGTTTTCCCAAAAAGTGTGGGAGGCGAGGCCAGCGCACACACACCCGAGCTCCTGCGGGCCGAGCTGGGAGGGGGTGTCTCTGCGATCTGCACCCGCAGCCGCAAGTAAATGAAAAGCTTCATAAAAGCCCTTTGCAACTCAGAGAAGGAAGTCGGGGTTTCCTCTCTCCCCACTCCTTCCCCTGCCCTGGCCCTCTCTCACTGAGCCTCGCCAGGGCCCCTTCAGAGGTGGCACACCACAGGGACGCGCCAGCTGTCTGCTCGAACGATGCAAACTTCCTTACAGCCCAGCAACACTGCCCACAACTGCCTTCGGTGATTTCTCACCAAAGACCAAAGTAATTTGAAAAAGGGGGGGCGGGGGGCTGGCAATTCCAATTGCTACCCCAGTGATAAGACTCTCTCCCTGGAAAAAAGATCTAAACTCCAAACAGAAAGCTTTCCTGTCAGAGGCGCCTGGGTGGCTCAGTCAGGGAAGCGTCTGACTTCAGCTCAGGTCATATCTCCTGGTTCATGAGTTTGAGCCCCGCGTTGGGCTCTGTGCTGACAGCTCAGAGCCTGGAGCCTGTTTTGGATTCCGTGTCTCCCTGTCTCTCTGCCCCTTCCCTGCTTGCGTTCTCCCTCTCAAAAATAAATAAACATTTTAAAAATTAAAAAAGAGAAAATTTCCATATCAGAATATTAATCTCTCAAGCAAGAAAGCATCCTCAGTTAAAAAGGCTTATCACACACTTGAGGAGGAAAAACACATATGGTAGGAATTAAAATTTAAATTCCTGATTTATTACGGGTGTGGCCGTCAATTTACATTCTTACATTCATGAAGTTTTGTCTTTTTAAAAGCTTATGTTTTGCAATCATCTTGGCTGTTTTCCCAGGAGGAAAAAAAAAAAAAAACCAGAATAAGGAGAAGGATGCCTGAACTCTGGAAGTTATCGCTGGTATCATAGCCACTGACAAGCTGGCTTCAGGTCCCTCGTCTGGGGGGATAGACTTCCTTGCACTAAAGCAGTTCCAACAAGATTTCAACACGTTTTTTCCAAACAGGACGCGGAGCCCTTGCTGAGGCAGCGATAGGGGCATGTAAACCTGTGGTGCTTTACAACTGACTTGGGCACACCCAGCATGCAAGGCGGTGGGAGGGGGTGTGGACGGGATGGGGCGCAGAGAAGGGATTTCACCCCCGCCCGGACAAGGCCTATCTTTAAAGTATGTAACTTACAATGTATATCATCACTCCTAAGTAGAGTTTAGCTCCGGTGGGCACGGGCGATTTTTGTTATGACCACCTCCAAGACACAGCACATGCATGGCCAGACCACACAGTGCACACAACGGATGTCCACACTCCCACTGACCGGATGTCCACACCACTCCTACTGACCTGACCACAGGGAAATAACGTGCCTGCAGCCTGCAGGGCAGCGACGGTCTCCTGGAAGAAAACCCGGGGCTGGGAAGTGAGGGGAGGGTCGGAGGGTGGTGTTTTCAGAAACTGTGGAGAGACTTTCCAAACGCCATGCCCCCCGCCCCTCTGGGATTCTGAGGAACCCACAGGGGTCTGGCTGCCTTCCCTTCTTCCCGGTCCCCAACCGCAGTCCAGGATCACGGCCTAAGTGTGCCATTGCTTCAGTTGGGTGTGTCATACATCCTGTGTGTGCGTTTGTGGGGCGCGGTGGCTAATGATTTACAGCCTCGCTATAGAAACCTGGCTTCTTCTTTGGGATGAGAGGAGGGACAGTCGCCTGATTCCGACAGGTGGGGGGTGCGGCTGTGGTTTAACGGCTTTTATAGACCTGCACTGAATGCCCTTCCCGTCAGCTTGGGACCTACAGCCCCCGCTGTGGGCCTCCCTGGGGTTCTGTGGGCCTCCCTGGGGTTCCGTGGTCCTCCCTGGGCTTCCACGGTCCTCCCTGGGGTTCCGCGGTCCTCCCTGGGGTTCCGCGGTCCTCCCTGGGGTTCCGCGGTCCTCCCTGGGGTTCCGCGGTCCTCCCTGGGCTTCCACGGTCCTCCCTGGGGTTCCGCGGTCCTCCCTGGGGTTCCGCGGTCCTCCCGGGGGTTCCGCAGTCCTCACTGGCTCCTCCTCACTGGCCTCGCTCTCTGAGACCCCACAGTGCCCCCTTCCTCCGCTCGGCGAGTCGGCGACCCCTCCTTCCACAACCCGGGGATGCTCTTACCCGCGGGAATCCCCCTCCTGCTGTCCGAACTTTGCGGGACCTGAATCCCTTGTATCCCTTTGTTTTCTCATTTTAGAGGTGTTTTGGAAGGACCATGAATTGTGCCGGATTTTACGAGAAGTCACTGCGATTGCTTCTCTCCCTGCACGCCTCTCCTGTCAGATTCCCAAGTCCCAAAGGACGGGGAGGCGTACAAACCTTGTTTCCCCACAAAACCCAGACAGCCCAGGCGCATGCGAGATTTATTAAGATTTGCCGAACGTGTGAATCATTTTAAAGCATAAAGATCACAGGTCCTTAAGCTTTTAAAGAATCTCCACACTTTTAGGTTATTGCCCTCTCTTCTAGCTGTTTCCCTCCATGTTCTAGTGGGAGTGTATTAAAGCACCAGATTACTAATCTAACCCTCCCTTCACAACTCCTTAGGGCAGAGGCTTTCATATTTCTCTGGCTACAACCCAGAGTACAGAATACGTTCCACACACTGAAGTCAGTCTATGTTCGCATGGAATCACAAAAATAAACTTCGCACAATACAGAACGTGTAGAAGTTTTCCCAGATCTACTCCCTATTTGAGATCAGATCTTAAAAATCACGCGCTACACTGATTTCACAGCCAACTCGCGGGTCTAAGGACATTGTTGTTCATCTTTCAAGTCTCAGCCTGGACACCGTGTCCTCAGGGGAAGCGTCCCCGCCTAAGTTAGGTGGCCTGCTGTCCTCCATGCTCCCGTGACACCCATGCCTCCTACATTAACCTGCGGGTGACGGCCTCGGTCGGCGGGGCGGCAGGGGATTCTGCCGATCAGAGAGAGCGGGACACGCACGTCCACATTAGGTACACACACACGGGGTGCCTGGGTGGCTCGCTCAGTTGAGCGTCCGGCCCTTGACTTGGGCAGGGTCGTGGGGTGCCCAACGTGGGGTTCCACAGTGAACGTGGAGCCTGCCCCTCCCCTACTCACACTCTCTCTCTTCTCTCTCAAACAAAAAAGCCATGTACACACACAGCGACACGACTCACAACAGCCAAAAAGCAGAAACAACTCCAGTGTCCTCTGATGGGTGACTGGAAAAACAAAACACAGCGTATCCGTCCGGGGACACTGCTCAGCCAGGAAGAGGAAAGGCGTGCCGACGCGTGCTTCGACACAGACGAGCCCTGAAAACACGTGACATCAAATAAGCCGCACGCAAAAGGTCCCGTAGAATTCCTTTCATAAGGAATAGCCAGAATAGGTCAATTTACAGAGACAGAAAGAGCACCGCTCGCCCGGAGCTGAGGGGACAGGAGGACTGCGGGCACGGACGGGAGGGGGACAAAGAGTAAGAAGCTGATGGTGGTGACAGATGTCCCCGTCCGCTGATAACCACGGAGTCGTGCCATTCGGAGAGAGTGCCCCACGGGCACAGGAAGTCCATCTCTAACGAGGTGGGTTAGAAAGGAGGGCTCTGGAGGCGCCGGGCGGCTCAGGCGGTGGGCACCCTACTCGATCTCAGGGTTGCGCGTTCGAGCCCGTGTTGGGTGGAGTTCACATAAAAATAAATGAGGGGCGCCTGGGTGGCTCAGTCCGTTAAGCGGCCGACTTCAGCTCAGGTCAAGATCTCCCAGGTCGTGAGTTGGAGGCCCGCATCAGGCTCTGTGCTGACAGCTCAGAGCCTGGAGCCTGCTTCCGGTTCTGTGTCTCTTTCTCCGCCCCTCCCCTGCTCATGCTCTGTCTCTCAAAAATAAATAAACATTAAAAAAAACAATTAAAATTAATAATAATAAATGAATAATTAAAAGGAGGAATCCAGAGATGAGCACTGGGTGTTGTACGTGGCGATGAATCATGGGAATTACTCCCGAACCCAAGAGCCCACAGTATGCTTTGTATGTTAGCTAACTCGACAAAAACTTCTATGTAATTTTAAAAAGGAGGAATCTAGACCTGGGAATTGGTCCAGCTGCACACACAGGAGTAGAATCTGCCTCAGTTTCCCTTCAACCCTCCCTTCCCCTTCTAGCACAAGAGCAGGTGTGTGGCAGAGGTAAGCGCTCTGCCTGCATTTGCTGGATTAGTAACTGACTCTGTGACCGTGACCCTGACCGTGACCTCTCAGTCAGGGAGACACTTCCTCCTTGGGGCAGCCTGAGGCCAGCAGCTCCGAGAAGGAAACGGGCTTCATTCTCATTCACTGAACCTCCACTTTCACTTACAAGACAATCCAAAGTCCGATATCTTCTATGATTATAAACTAAAGGGGTTTTTTAGAGAGAAAAAACATGTTCTCTTCCAATGTTTCTAAAAGAAAAAGGTGTACCACAGTCTGTTGCACAAAACCTCACATGAAATCCTGCTAATAAAAGCATTCTCGGTTAAAAACTTAAAAAGGGGGAGGAGCACCTCCGTGGCTCAGTAGGTTACGTGTCCGACTTCAGCTCAGGTCCTGATCTCATGGTTCGTGGGTTCGAGCCCCGCATTGGGCTCTGTGCTGACAGCTCGGAGCCTGGGGCTTGCTTTAGATTCTGTGTCTCCCTCTCTTCTTGCCCGTTCCTTGCTCATGCTCGCGCGCGCTCTCTCTCTCTCAAAAATAAATAAACATGAAAGAAATGTTTTTTAAAAAAGCATTCTCAGGGTCAGGGAGAGGGGGTGCTGTGGGGCACCGGGCACTCAGAGGGGACTCCGCAAGGCCTGCACCTCACACTGCCCACTTTAAGTTCATTCCTGCAAGTGCAGTTTCAGCTCAGCTGTGGACAAGAGCTAGCCCCCAGGCAGACTCGGGATGAAGGTTCAGGGAACCCACAACCACAAAAGCACTGCACTGATCTCTCGTTAATAAAAATAAAAGTTTCACGTTAGCGCTGAATAACATAGCTTAATCCACTTCTTCGGTCTGAGCACAACCGGGCGGCTACCTCATTTCAGGTCTTACCGGGCCTGTTTGAAGGCCAACACCACCGGCTTGCTGTAAACAAGTGGGCAACAGCATTCGAACCCAAGAGGTGAAAATTCTGATTGTCCGAAAGAAATAAAACCAATGAATCACAAAACCCATTTTTCACCCACTCCCCATACCACCCCCAAAAAGCTTCAAACTTCAGATTTAGATGCCCACAGGGTGGCCAACGGAAATGCCGTCTCTAAGCAAAATAACATGAGAGGGGGCCATCCTAATGGTATTTTCTTCCCACACTAATTTAGCCCTCTGTGGAGGCTGTTCCCCAGTAACTAAACACTTTCCTGTCTGACCACCTTCTTCTTTAACATTATTTTTCCGTTTTTAACGCAATCTGTTGTCCAGCTGGCTAACACAGAGTATGTACAGGGCGCTCTTGGTTTTGGGGGCAGATTCCCACGGTTCATCGCTTACACACAGCACCCAGAGCTCATCCCAACGAGGGTCATCCTCAGTGCCCATCCCCCACTTATTTTTAACAGCAGGAAAACTTTCCGCTCTGCAACAAAGCAAAATCGGTAAATAGTATCAGAGGTTAACTTTGGTACAACAAAACTCGGAAATAATTCCAATGTGTTTTTTTACAAACCGATCTTTTATAGTGACGTTTTAGAATACGCTGCAATCTAAGCAAGGTATCAACAAACAACAGTCACTGCATAAAGTACAAAAAAGTTGGCCACAGCCAGAAAGATGCACATCAGGTCAGGGGACGTCTAACGAAGTGAGGAACACGGGTCCCCAAAGGAGGAAGACGGATGATAAATTCCACGCCATGATATAAGTACATAATAAAAGTGCTAATAAATACTCTCAAATAACACTCAAATACGAATATTTGAGAACGCTTCTTACCCGCACGGGTATGACTGTCCAGTGTTTTAACGGCCAGGGAGCTACAGACGACAGCGTGGTGACGCCTCGGGAAGTCACAGATAAGATTAGCAGCAATCTTCAAGGGATACATGTCCCCGAAGAACTGAAAACAGAGACTTATGCGCCTGTGTCCACAGTAGAATAGCCAAAATGTGGAAATAACCCCTGTATCAGATCCACTGACTAACAAACGGATAAAGAAAACGTGGTGTATCCATGCAAGGGAACAGTATTCAGTCATAAAAAGGAACAAAGTCCAACGCAGCGTCCGATGTGGATGAACCCTGAAAACGTCGTGACGGAACAAGCCAGACGCTGATGTTAAAACACTGCACGATTCTACTGAGATGAGGTTCCTACACTCGGGGAGCCTGTGGGAGCGGAGGCGGCATGGCGGCTCCCAGGGCAGAGGGAAGGGGGGATGGGGAGTTCTTGCTCAATATGCACAGAATTTCTGTTCGGGATGATGAAAAAGTTCTAGAAATGGGCAGTGGTGTTGGTGGCACTGTGAATATACTTCACACTGAACTGTACACTTAAAATGGTTAATTAAAATGGTTATATTTTAGGTGTATTTGAGCATAATTTTTTTAAGTAAAAAAAAAAAGTGGCCGGGCAGACAGCAAGCATGTCAGTGAACATGGTGGCTTCAGGGGTAGAGACAGGCACCGGGCTCCTCCTGACGGCCTTGCAGCAGATGGTCCTGGGACCTTAACCTACACAATGGCTACATATTCACAAAGGACGACAATGACCTCCATGTTCCCATGAAAGAAACACTGTATTCCTGTATTGTGTGTACTATCAGCCAAGGGCCAGGGGCCGCATACACGAAGCAACTTTGGAATAAATAACAATCCACGGCCTCCAGTGGATACAACTCAGTACATAAAAGGCAAAGGCCCCAGGCTGAGCGTAAGCACGACAATTCTCACAGCAGTAGCCAGGTCCTAGAAGCAAGCGTCACTGCTCATCGACCTGCCACTTGCCTTCACGACTCAACAAAAGTGAATTCCGTTAACCCAACGCTAACACTCAGGAGAGCGCCCTGACTCGCCTGAGGCTGGGAGGGCGGGCCCAGGGAATCATCTTGCCTCTTGAAAGGCAAAGAAATGAGGAGCCTGCAAGGAGGATACTCCTCAGTATCACTAATTGAACTGGCTGGGCCCTAGGTGCCTGGGTGGCTCAGCTGCTTAGGTGTCCGACTTGACTCGGGTCATGGTCTCATGGTTCAGGAGTTCGAGCCTCACATCAGGCTCCATGCTGGTGGTGCGGAGCCTGTTTGGAATTCTCTCTCTCCCTCCCTCTGTCCCCATCAGGGCATTCATATTCATTCATTCTCTCTCTCTCTCTCTCTCTCTCTCTCTCTCTCTCTCTCTCTCCCTCTCTCTCTCTCTCTCTCTCTCTCTCTCTCTCAAAATACATAAATAAACTTAGGAGCGCCTGGGTGGCTCATTCAGTAAAATATCTGACTTTAGCTCAGATCAAGATCGCATAGCTCGTGAGTCTGAGCCCCACATAGGGCTCTGTGCTGACAGTTCAGAGCCTGGAGCCTGCGTCAGAATCTGTGTCTTCCTCTCTCTCTGCCCCTCCCCTGTTCACATTCGGTCTCCGTCTCAAAAATAAATAAACATTAAAAAACACAATTTATAAAGAAAAAAAAGTAGTGGAATGATATGTATACAAGGTATAATTTTGTAATACAAAAAGGATATGCACAAAATATGACATATTCTGTAAGAAAACATGTAATGTCTTAACGTAATAAAAATGTAAACTTAAGTTAAAACATCAGAATGGTTTCCTATGAAGAAAAATGACATAGGGAATAGAATATGCAGATAAAAATCAATCAGTGGATTAAGAAGGTCCTTAAACAGCCTGTGCATAGGTCGGATAATCTAAAAATCTAACAAAAGTACTATGAAATGCTGGAAAATATGGGTGATCTCGGTGGTACATTATTATTTTTTAATGAAAATTCTACTTCCACCTAGAAGCAGTAACTGCGAGGGGAACTGATCTCTGGATATACAAAATGTAGAAAACCAGAAAAAAAAAGGGGCACCTGGGTGGCTCAGTCGGTTGAGCGTCCGCCTTAGGCTCCGGTCACGATCTCACAGTCCATGGGTTTGAGTCCGTGTCGGGCTCTGTGCTGACAGCTCGGAGCCTGGAGCTGCTTCAGCGTCTGTGTCTCCCTCTCTCTCTGCCCCTCCCCTGCTCACATTGCCTGCCTGCCTGTCTGTCTGTCTGTCTGTCTGTGTGTCTCTCTCTCAAACATTAAAAATAAATAATAAAACAAAATACCGAAGAGCTCCGTTTCCCAGCAGCTCTCACGAGCCCCCACCAGCCCCACACCATGAACCGAGAGAGCGGAGCTGGGGGGGGCGGGCGGGGAGCACTAACCCTCAGGTGTCCTGATTGCCAATTTTCCAAAACAACAACGGCTCTCTGAAGGCCGGTGCATCCGTCCCCATCTAGGCAGAACAGTCCTCTGTTCGCCGCCACCAGCGGAGCAGGCAGAGAATTCTGCTCGGGCTAAGACTCAGAAGTGTCAAAATGTGTCAAAATCTAACCCAGGGAAGCATGCTTCCAAACGCTTCTCACATCTCTGCTGCAACTCACAGCAGCAAATCCACCAGAAGCCAAAGGGCCAGACTTGCCATTTGCTTGTAACCTCATCAAAGCGACGAAGCACATCCAATGCTACAACACAGAGCCAACCCACACAGTCACCGTGAGACTGGCCGGTCCTCCGCACCCGCTCTGTCCCACGTTTCTAACAGGAGAACAGTGATGCTGAATATGCTCTAACATAAATTATTTGACATGTAAGCAGAGAAAGCTGCATCCTCGGACCTTAGATCGAAGGAGGCACTCTCCCCGCTGAATGCCCTCTGGGGCCTCCTAGTCATGAGGCTGAGCGACCTGCACCTGAACCTGTCCAGCTTCAAGGACCACCCCGCACGCAGATCAGCACATTCTATCACTGGACAGCTCTGGCTGCCGGGGAGACTCGCTGAGTTTCCGGACAATCCTCCGTCCCCGGCAGTTTTCTCCACTGCTCTCAGTTCAGGACCACAAGTAATAAATCTACGTCCTCTCCTCTCCCCCCATACTGAGGCTGCTCGGCACTGAGGAGGAGGCAGCCCCCCTTAACACAAACTGCAGGACACTCACATATTTAAACAACCTGTCCTCGCCCCATTTCTAAATACTCTTCTTAAAGTAGAGTGTTCTGAAGTTACCCTCAACATTTCTTTTTCTTTTCATGTTTTATTTATTCTTGAGAGAGAGAAGGAGTGAGAGAGAGCAAGCGCATGAGTAGGAAAGGGACAGAGAAAGAGCAGGACAGAGGATCTGAAGCAGGCTCCACACTGTCAGCACAGAGCCCCATGCGGGGCTCGAACCCACGAACCCTGAGATCACCACCTGAGCCCAAGTCAGACACTCAACCGACTGAGCCGCCCAGGTGCCCCGCCCTAAACATTTCTACGAAGCCGACCCAACACCTTCTCAGACCAAACCCAATGGAGGAGGCCCCTGGGGAACGGGCTTCTTCCTGGACTTTACTCCAGTCAATTCTGAGGCCACCGCTTCCTTCAAAGCGCAGCTCCTTGCCATGCCCGGCCCACAGCTAGTCGGTAAATGAAACATCCCCATAATCTCCCTAAAAGTAGGAGGGCTGTGTCTCTTCTTGACCTATTCTTTTCCCAACTGGCTACTGTGTAAAGTGTCAGAAGCAGATACAACAGTAGTTTGAAGGGATACGTGAATTCTAATAAACAGGTCCTTGCGTCAAAGACAAAACACTGAAATAAGAAAGTCGTCACCCTTTCTCAGAGTTCCACAGACCCCTCGATGTTGGGGGGGGGAAGCCGGCAGCCAGTTGAAAGTTGAAAGATTGTGTCCTCTCTCTGCCGTGCAGACGATGAAACTCGGCCCAGGCCACCAGGAAAGAAATCGCTCTCTCTGAAATGATGTGCAAGAGCAGAAATACGACAAACTCACCCACGCCGCCCAGTACCACACGGGGAGATGTTCAACAGCTTCTTCCCGAGCAGCCCACGAGCCCCGGGCAGGAGCCCGCAGGAGCCCAGACCAACCAGTCAGGGGACCCCCGCTGGCTTTCTTGACCACGCTCATCGCTGACCACAGCCCAGAGCCCGGTTTCAGCGTGTGCGGCGGCCCCCCACGCTGCTGTCCCCGATCCCCACGTCCTGCAGGACCCTCGATTAGAGGTGGGGGGTGTCAGATAAGGCTGCTGAGCAAATGGACCCACAGAAAACCAGGCCGGGCTCCTTGATTAGGCAAACAGGCCTGTATCACAGGAAGAGACCACTAGGGGGTCACACAAAGTGACAACGGGGCTCCCCAGCAGGGTTCCGTCTCCCTGAGGATACGGTTTGATAAGAAGAGAATCCTGATTACGCGGAGTCAGGCCCCAAATCTTTTAAACTGGCCCTGAAAGCAAGCCCTGGCCTCCCTTCCCATAATCCATGACCCCGGGTTGGGGGGCGGGGGGCGGTCAGCAAGCCCCTGAGCAGCCAGGGACAGGCTCTCCACCTCAGCCCGCTCCTCCTCTGCAGCGACGTGTGTGGAAGAACCCGGTGAACGCGCCCGGAGCTACTTGGATTCTGGTCGAGGTTTTAACGGGAAAGAGAGGCCGGGAGGAAGGGACTGACCAGCAGGGCAGGGCTGGGCCACTAATTCCAGCCACACAGACGTTTCTTCAGGTCTCCTGAATTGTTCAAAAGTGATTCACAAGGCCGATTTCAACACTTGACTGCCCGTATTTCCAATGATTTTTTTAAGGCTCTAACTCTCCCTCAAAAGAGAAAGCACAGAGAGTCCTCAGCAGGAAGCGTTAAGGGAAAATGTTACTACAGTCACAGCAATTGATCTCCGGTCTGATTTAGGGAAGTAAATCAAGGTCCAAAGTTTTCTGAAACACACCCTGTGCGG
The DNA here is from genome assembly GCF_006229205.1 of Suricata suricatta. NCBI lineage: Eukaryota > Metazoa > Chordata > Mammalia > Carnivora > Herpestidae > Suricata > Suricata suricatta. Next base: position 4,206,329 of record NC_043706.1, read on the forward strand.
TTTCTTTGGGAACATTCCCCACACTGTGGACTTAAACTCCTCGCGGAGAGAGAGCCGTGCAGACGGGTGGGCACCTGTGTGCAGAGCCCACCCCGGCCTCCAGCGGAGGGTGAGGGCTGGGTTCTCCCAGGCGACGAAGAAGGAGACACACACTGAGGGCATCTCCGCTCCCGATGGTCTGACCCGAGGACATTTAGAGCCGTAAGACAGGAAGCCCCATCAGCACCTGCCCAGCGGGGTCTCGTAGAAAACGAAAAGCCACCGTTGTGAGGCACGTTCGTTTCAAGGGTTCCGTGCACTCGACCTTCGGCCCCGCTTTCCAGAGCGGCCCTCCCAGGCTCTGTGCCCCTCGCCCCGCTGTCCTCACCACACACAACTGGCTCATTTCCGGCCAGGGTGTGCCCAGGGTCCTGCTCTACAAGGGCTTTCACTGCCTCGTGCCTTGTGCTCTCTGCTCCCTCCTCTGTGTGTGTGTGTGTGTGTCTGTGTCTGTGTGTGTCTGTGTGTCTGTGT